>NC_092229.1:26220255-26335792 GCF_036320965.1 Panulirus ornatus | reverse complement strand
GGAGGATGAGCACTCCCCGCGTGACTCCTTCTTCTGTTTCCCATTTTAGAAGTTAATACAAGGAGGGGAGGATTTCTGGCCCCCCGCTCCCGTCCCCTCTAGTCGCTTTGAATCGGGAACCATTGCAACACAAACCTCGCCAGGTGGTAGAGTTTCCCGCAGTGTATCGAGACAGACTTCCCCAGAACTTTTTTAAAGGGGAAGTAAATGTTTATAGTTGTGTTACTGGAGTGATAGTTTTCATACATGGTGTTTTGACAAGAAAATAGTGAAATTGGAGAGAAATGTAGCTTAGACATTGAAGCTTATTGATACAGTGGTTAAATTGATGAGAACTGCTATTGACGTTTGTGTAAATAAATTATACATTTCCTTTTTCCATAGCCAGAGGTTGAACCATTATGTGACATTCATTTTTTTCATTCATTTCAAGCTAGAAGTTTCAGTTTTCTAAATTGTTTCTTACATTTTTCATATGTATATATATGTATGTGTGTGTGTGTGTGTGTGTATATGTGCGTATGTATGTGTATGTGTGTGTATGTGTATATGTATGTATATATGTATATTATCCCTGGGGATAGGGGTGAAAGAATACTTCCCACGTATTCCTCGCGTGTCTTCTCTATTTACCAAATCATTTTCCCTAACCCTCTCACTTTGCACACCACCTCGACCAAAACACCCTATATCTGCCACTCTATCATCAAACACATTCAACAAACCTTCAAAATACTCACTCCATCTCCTTCTCACATCACCACTACTTGTTATCATCTCCAAATTAGCCCCCTTCACTGAAGTTCCCATTTGCTCCCTTGTCTTACGCACTTTATTTACGTCCTTCGAAAACATCTTTTTATTCTCCCTGAAATTTAATGATACTCTCTCACCCCAACTCTCATTTGCCCTCTTTTTCACCTCTTGCACCTTTCTCTTGCCCTCCTGCCTCTTTCTTTTATACCTCTCCCACTCATTTGCATTTTTTCCATGCAACAATCTTTCAAATGCCTCTCTCTTCTCTCTCACTAATAATCTTACTTCTTCATCCCACCACTCACTACCTTTTCTAATCAACCCACCTCCCACGCTTCTCATGCCACAAGCATCTTTTGCGCAAGCCATCACTGATTCCCTAAATACATCCCATTCCTCCCCCAATCCCCTTACCTCCTTTGTTCTCACCTTTTTCTATTCTGTACTCAGTCTCTCCTGGTACTTCCTCACACAAGTCTCCTTCCCAAGCTCACTTACTCTCACCGCTCTCTTCACCCCAACATTCTCTCTTCTTTTCTGAAAACCCCCACAAATCTTCACCTTCGCCTCCACAAGATAATGATCAGACATCCCTCCAGTTGCACCTCTCAGCACATTAACATCCAAAAGTCTCTCTTTCGTGAGTCTATCAATTAACACGTAATCCAATAACGCTCTCTGGCCATCTCTCCTACTTACATACGTATACTTATGTATATCTCGCTTTTTAAACCAGGCATTCCCAATCACCAGTCCTTTTTCAGCACATAAATCTACAAGCTCTTCACCATTTCCATTTACAACACTGAACACTCCATGTATACCAATTATTCCCTCAACTGCCACATTACTCACCTTTGCATTCAAGTCACCCATCACTATAACCCGGCCTTGTGCATCAAAACCACTAACACACTCATTCAGCTGCTCCCAAAACACTTGCCTTTCATGATCTTTCTTCTCATGCCCAGGTGCATATGCACCAATAATCACCCATCTCTCTCCATCAACTTTCAGTTTTACCATATCAATCTAGAATTTACTTTCTTACACTCTATCACATACTCCCACAACTCCTGATTCAGGAGTAGTGCTACTCCTTCCCTTGCTCTTGTCCTCTCACTAACCTCTGACTTTACTCCCAAGACATTCCCAAACTACTCTTCCCCTTTACCCTTGAGCTTCGTTTCACTCAGAGCCAAAACATCCAGGTTCCTTTCCTCAAACATACTACCTATCTCTCCTTTTTTCTCATCTTGGTTACATCCACACACATTTAGACACCCCAATCTGAGCCTTCAAGGAGGATGAGCACTCCTCGCGTGACTCCTTCTGTTTCCCCTTTTAGAAAGTTAAAATACAAGGAGGGGAGGGTTTCTGGCCCCCCGCTCCCGTCCCCTTTAGTCGCCTTCTACGACACATGAGGAATGCGTGGGAAGTATTCTTTCTCCCCTAGCCCCAGGGATAGGGGAGAAACCATATATATATTATATATATATATATATATATATATATATATATATATATATATATATATTATCCCTGGGGATAGGGGAGAAAGAATACTTCCCACGTATTCCCTGCGTGTTGTAGAAGGCGACTAAAAGGGGAGAGAGCGGGGGGCTGGAAATCCTACCCTCTCATTATTTTTTTTTAATTTTTCCAAAAGAAGGAATAGAGAAGGGGGCCAGGTGAGGATATTCCCTTAAAGGCCCAGTTCTCTGTTCTTAACGCTACCTCGCTAATGCGGGAAATGGCGAATAGTTTGAAAGAAAGAAAAGAATATATATATATATGGTTGTCTTACTTCATAAGAAAGAAATAATGGTCTTTACACTCTTTCTTGTCCCTTTTATGAATTAAGAAAATGATTTTGCCGTTTTCCACACATGGGCAGGAAGGGTAAATCAGCTGTGCTCTGAAAAGGTTAAAGGGCTGAAATCCTCATGAATTCCCAATATTTTTGTTAAGGTGTAAATTAAATCTAAGCCCATACAAATAAGAGCTCTGTGTTCATATTGATCTGCCTTCATGTAGGGTAATGGTTTTCCATTCTCTAGAGCCTACATTTTTAGTTATTAATTTTCCATGCTTAAGATACTATTTTATAGAATACTGTAAGAAACATCATACATTGTCTATAAGGTTACAGGACTTATTCTACATTAGTTTTTAGATATCATTCCAAACCTATAGAATATCTTCTTTCTTATTGTAAGTGACGAATTAATGATAGGGTATTGCTGGGAGGTGTTAGTACCATGATGTGGTGAAGTTTAGGTGGCAGGGTGGATGGAACATTTATTGCATAATTTTGTGCAATTATCAGCCTATCCCTGGGGATAGGGGAGAAAGAATACTTCCCACGCATTCCTCATGTGTCGTAGAAGGCGACTAAAGGGGACGGGAGCGGGGGGCCAGAAACCCTCCCCTCCTTGTATTTTGACTTTCTAAAAGGGGAAACAGAAGAAGGAGTCACGCGGGGAGTGCTCATCCTCCTCGAAGGCTCAGATTGGGGTGTCTAAATGTGTGTGGATGTAACCAAGATGAGAAAAAAGGAGAGATAGGTAGTATGTTTGAGGAAAGGAACCTGGATGTTTTGGCTCTGAGTGAAATGAAGCTCAAGGGTAAAGGGGAAGAGTAGTTTGGGAATGTCTTGGGAGTAAAGTCAGGGGTTAGTGAGAGGACAAGAGCAAGGGAAGGAGTAGCACTACTCCTGAATCAGGAGTTGTGGGAGTATGTGATAGAGTGTAAGAAAGTAAATTCTTGATTGATATGGGTAAAACTGAAAGTTGATGGAGAGAGATGGGTGATTATTGGTGCATATGCACCTGGGCATGAGAAGAAAGATCACGAGAGGCAAGTGTTTTGGGAGCAGCTGAATGAGTGTGTTAGTGGTTTTGATGCACAAGACCGGGTTATAGTGATGGGTGATTTGAATGCAAAGGTGAGTAATGTGGCAGTTGAGGGAATAATTGGTATACATGGAGTGTTCAGTGTTGTAAATGGAAATGGTGAAGAGCTTGTAGATTTGTGCTGAAAAAGGACTGGTGATTGGGAATACCTGGTTTAAAAAGCGAGATATACATAAGTATACGTATGTAAGTAGGAGAGATGGCCAGAGAGCATTACTGGATTACGTGTTAATTGATAGGCACGCGAAAGAGAGACTTTTGGATGTTAATGTACTGAGAGGTGCAACTGGAGGGATGTCTGATCATTATCTTGTGAAGGCGAAGGTGAAGATTTGTAGAGGTTTTCAGAAAAGAAGAGAGAATGCTGGGGTGAAGAGAGTGGTGAAAGTAAGTGAGCTTGGAAAGGGGAATTGTGCGAGGAAGTACCAGGAGAGGCTGAGTACAGAATGGAAAAAGGTGAGAACAAAGGAGGTAAGGGGAGTGGGGGAGGAATGGGATGTATCTAGGGAAGCAGTGATGACTTGCGCAAAAGATGCGTGTGGCATGAGAAGCATGGGAGATGGGCAGAACATTGATAATGAAGTGCCTGAAAATGATAGAAATATTACAACAGATGAACTATGAGATGGCATGGCTCAGGACTTCAAGCATTCTTCCTAAAAAAAGACAAAGATATCAATAGTGAAACCATGAAGGCTGTTGATTAGACAGATCTTGGATGATGGCAAAATAGACGATCTAACAAAACAGTATGGACCTGAAAGTTTGTCTTCACATGTCATAAAAGTTTCTGAAAGTGATAAAGAAACATTTAATCAGGAACCACATTAATAAAAGACAGCAAGGATTTGTACCAGGTAAAAGAACATAAATACAACAAATAATGCACCACAAAAGTGTATGTGACACAGTAATGCAAGGAACAGAATGGATACTGTCTTTCTAGACTTTCCTATGGTATTTGGAAAGTAAACTATATGATCCTATTGGGAAAGTGGCAAGATATAACATAAGAGGTAAATTAGGAAAACAGATTAAGGAGCTAATCAGTAAATTCAAGGTAGTAGCAAATGGGACTATATTGGACGAGGTGGATGTTCTTCAAGGAACAGTACTAGACCTAATACTCTTCACACTAATGATATCCAAATTAGATGAAAGTGCTTCGTGGATGAAGCCAAAGTAAGCAAAATGATAGTTGCACAAGATGAGAAAATGAAAAAAGACCTAAATGAGATATCCAAATGGGCAGAGAAAGATTTAATGGAATTTAATGAAAAGAAATTCAAACAAGTAAGTCTTAGAAAGATATCGGACATGATAGTTATGCACAATAAAAGGCCTAAAAGGGATGGAAATCTATAAAGAAAACACACGTAAAGACCTAGGAGTGATTATAAATGAAAAGCTAAAATATGGTAAGCACATTCATGAAATAACACTCTCTACTTAGGTAATGAAAGGAGCAATAATGAGAACATTCAACATAACAGATAAGCATTGGTGAAGAAACTGTTCAATACATACGTAAAAAAGTAAATCTAAATACTGCTCTGTATAATTATATGGTTGCTATCAAGACAACTATAACAAGCTACAAGAAGTCCAGAAGCACTCCACAAGTAAAATTGAGGGAATGGAACATTTAAATAATCATGAAAGTTTAAAAGATTTGAAGCCTACAGCTTGTAAGGTAGAAGGGTTAGAGGTATGATTATTTATGCATGGCATCATTATGAGATATCAAAAGCAACTTTCTTGATATAAGAACATCCCAGCATAAAAGAAAAACAGAATCATTAAGTCTGCAGTGACATCTTGAACAGGAGAACATCACACATAAGTTTATGAGAACCCTTTGAGAAAGTAGGATATGTTATTCAATGTATTATTATCAAGTGAAATGAGAAACTTTTATGGGATAAGTACACCATTACTCAAAAGAAACCTTGATGATTAGCTAAAAACAGTTCCAGATGAGCTTAAGATTGATAATTATACAATGTGAGTGGCACCAACGACAACATTACAGGGTATATTCATTTAAGCAAGATATGCAGTTTGGGTATGTTTTAGCCCTGCCTACTGGCAAAACTTCATGGTAAGTACCTGCAGGTATTCCATAACCCATTTTATACCAAGCACACCGCATCTTCTTTCCTATTATCCAACTCATTCAGCAGTCCTTCAAAATACTCAATCCATCTCCTTACACAATTTTCTGTTGCCAAATCCTCTTAGCTCCCATCAGTGTCAACCCAATTTGTCATATTGTTCTCCTCACAGTTCCCTTCCTTCCAAAATATTTACTTATTCTCTTTGAATTCCATTGATGCTGTCTCTTCCCATATCTCATTTGTATTCTTACTCAGTTACATAGATACATAGACCACACAGACCCCAAAGTCCAAGTAAGGTGGCCTCCCCTTAATGCCAAAAAAAAGAAAAGAAAAAAAAGCCCTTATGTGAGCAATAGAAGAAATTAATAGGAAAGCAAAGGCTCTCTCCCCACCCTCGACTTCCTCCGGCACATGCTGGCAAGAAAACAGGTAGAAAAAATACCTTGCAGGAATCATTAATAAGCCCGAAGGAATTTCTTATAGGAAAATCATAGGGTAGAATGAATGTGAATATGTCATACATTCCATCACCAACGACATGTATCCCTTCACTTTTTCTTATAAAGGCAATACAAAGGATAAACTTGAGCTCCAGCCTCTAAGCTTACCATGCCTATATCATTCCTAATGTTGATGAATGATACAGTAATTCTTAATTACTCTCTCAAAGCAGGTAACATGGGTTATTCAATATTAATATAATACTCCAATGTGACCAGGAAGTTATGATGACTGATTAAATGAATTATTCAATACCGGAGAGTGACAAGTGATGATCAAGCCTAATTCTGATGATATTATAAGGGTGTTGCTCTGAACAACATTTTCTGGGAACTTATTCCATGAATCACTAAGGTTGATGGTAAAAAAATATTTTGTAGTCCAGATTAACCTGGTGACCTCTAAGTTTTAATTCATTTTCTCTCATCGGTAATGCTGGCACTACTGCAAAAAATGTTCAATATCAACGTTGTTGAATCCTTTAAGTATCTTGAAACATTCCATTAATCTGCCCTGCAGATGCCTCTTGCTTAGGAAGAACAAATTTAATTCTCCCAGTCTCTCCTCATATGGTTTCTTAAGCAAGGAGGGGAATCAATTTAGTTGCTCTCCACTGCACTGCTTCCAATTAAAGAAAGTCCTTACTTAAAAGGGAGGCCCAAAACTGCACTCCATATTCAAGGTGTGGTCTAACTAGACTTAGGTATAGTGGCAATATCATATGCTTGCTTTTGTACATAAAGTTTGTTTATAAATCCTAACATCCTATTTCCTTTCTTTGCAGCTTCATTGCAATGCTGGGAGAATTTGAAGTTTACTGGAGACAGTGACCCCAAGATCTCTCAAACTAGGGGGTGTCCTTTATCTTGTGGCCCATCAGTTCATGATAAAGATTTTTGTTTAGGTTTCCTATGTGTAACATGACATTTATTGACATTAAATGGCTTTTGCCATTTACTAGACCATTCAGCAATTTCATCTAGATTCTTTTGTAATCTTAACCTATCTTCATTAATTAATAAGGCACTGCTGATCTTTGTGTCATCTGCAAACTTGTACACTAGATTATTTTGCCCTTCATCAATATCATTGATATAAATGATGAAAAGCATAGGCCCATGTACGGATCCATGAGGGACTCCACAAGTAACAGGTGAACATGGTGATGAATGCCCATTCATTACAACTCTTGCTTCTCATCATGTAACCAGGCTTCTACCCAAGTTCCAATGCAACCAGTAATCCCCAAGGCCCAGATTTTGTGCATCAATTTAACATAGGGGACTTAGTCAAATGTTTTCTAGAAGTCCAGAAATACTATATCTATTGCTTTTGTTTTGTCATGGGTATTGAATACAGTACGATAAAATTAAAGGTTTGTAAGGCATGATTTGCTTATCATAAAACCATGCTGTGTATTATTGATCGGGCTGTGTTGTTCCAGATAGGTTATGATTTTATTTCTAATAATCAACTCTAGAAATTTACATATAATTGAAATGAAGCTAATAGGATGATAGTTACCAAGCAATTTGGGGCTTCCTTTTTGTATATAGTAGAGACATTTGCCAGTCTCCAGTCCTATGGGACTATTCCATCCTGGAGCGTTTTATTGAAAATCTGGGTCAATGGTGCGGCAATTTCATGTTTGATGTTTTAATCACTTGTGGATTGAAACAATCTGAACCTGGGCTTTTATAAGTCTTCAAATTATTTATCTGTATTAGCACTTCTCTAATTGAGATGGTGAATTCTTGTATTGCACGAGTGCTATTCATCAGCTTCAAAATTTGTGTTGTTGCTTTCTGGCAAAAAACAAAACTTAAAAACTTGCTCAGAGTTGTTGCTATACTTTTTTATTGTCCACAATGGGTTCCCCATCCTCATTTACTAAGGGTCCTATTCCACTCCTTATATGTTTCTTATTATTGATTTATTAATAACATCTTTTAGATCTCTATTACTATCTCTTGCAATACTCACTTTGTATTCTCTCTTGGCATTTTTGATGAACTTTCACTTGTCTCCTGATTGCATTATATTGTGTTGCAATATCTGGGTCACTATCCAATTCCTTAAGCTTACAGACTTGTTTCTGCACCATACAGCTCTTGCAATATCTTGGCAGTACCATTTTGGCTTGTTGGTTTTATTGTTTCTGTCATGCATGGGCATGAATGTGAGTTGGCGCATAAACTGATGCTTAAAACTGGCCCATAATTCCTCTGGGCATGAGACTCTTTAATATATTGTGCAGCCCTTTTAAAGTTACGGGTCACAGTACTGGTTTTGATATTTACATTTAACCTAACCATTTTATGGTCACAGGTGCCTAGACATTCTCCAACACAGGTATTAGATACTAAGAGATCCTTGGATGCAAGAACTAAATCAAGTATATTAGCTTCCCTCGTCGTCTCGGTGGTGGTTTGGTAGAGAACAGTCTTTAACAAAGTTGATAAGTCTAGTAAATCCACTCTATACATGAGATAGTCTGCCAGTTGATTTCTGGAAGTTTAAAATCCCCAAGAATGATCCAGTCTTTATCCTGCATTATTCGTTGAAATTCTTGTACATGACAGTGTCAAAATCTGCTGGCTGGCTAGGGTATCTATAAATGACTTTTATGTAAAGTCTGGAAGATTCTGTGCTAATCTGAACACACAAATGTTGTAGTCTGAATTTCTATGGGATTTAGATAGGATTCTAATTACAATGCAGTTCCTCCTCAGATGTCCCTATCCATTACAAATAATTTGTAGTCTGGTGGATTGTGTTCAAAAATATTTCTGTTAGACTAATGATATCGTGTTCACTGTTTACCAACCAATGTAATTCAGCTATTTTGTTTAAGATGGATCTCATATTCATTTAAAGTCCATTTAATTTCTTTTGAGTGATTTTGTAGGAGCCTGGTGGTATTATTTGGTTACCGGCTATTTTTAGACCTAGGTGTAGAGTCCCCTTACCTATATCCCTGATGTCCCTGTCTGATGGGATGGAGAGGGGATTCGATCTGACTTCCCTTCTGTGACATGTAATATCACCTGGACTGACCTCAACCACCTGTTTGATGTGGTCAACGCACAAACCTCTATTGTGTTTCAACAAAATTTTTCCCCCATTGTTGTAAGGTAATGTGATCTTTGTTTCACATTGCTAAGAGTTCTGCCCCTTTATTGCTAAAGTGAATGCCTTCTTTGCAATATAGTTTTTTGTCCTTTATGAATTTTAGCCAGAGATCTAAAAAACTGATGTTAGCATCTGTACACAAGCATTTCAGTCTCCTATTCATACCTGACACTCTACTTTGGGCGTAGTTACCTATGTTAAGTCACAGAGAATCACCAACATACCAATGTTATCCGATCTATCTTTTAGGGTGCCAGTCAGCTAGTTGTATTCCATGATAACTTCTGTATTTGAATTCTCACAGTAAATGTCATTGCTCCCAACATTCACTACTATACATGGCTGTTTAGTTGGTACTTTAATGTCCTTAATCTTTTGTTTAATGTGGGTACTTCTGGCACCGGGGTAAATGTGGACGGTTCTCTTAGCTTTTGAATTCCCCTTCAAGTGTTTACCTAGATATCTTACTGAGTTGCCCATAATTATGGAACAGTCTTCTTTGCTATTTTCTTGCAATTTGCCGAGTACTGCATATCAGCTGCTTGTGGGTATAGCCGAATGGGGTGGGGGGAGTGGTCCCATGAAGAGGAAGGGATTTGGTCAAGGGGGACCATAGTGGAGGGATGGGACCGGGAGTTTGGGCAAGGATAAGAGGAGTTTAAGTAGGGGTTAGCAGGACAGGGCTGAGGGGTAAGTTGACAAGGTTTAGGTTGGGACTGGGAGTTTAGGTGAGGATGGAGGAATTGAGGTGGGGGGTAAGAGGAGGTAGCAGGACGAGGGGGCTGAGAGGTAGGGTGAACATGAAGTTTAGTAGGGGCCATGGGGAATGGGCTGTGGGTGGAGGGTACCACAGGGGGGTAGGTATTGGGGATTGGATAGATATGGAAGGAGACATTATGTGGGGAGGGTGCAAGCAAGGTAGAGGTGGACCAGGACAGCATAGTGTAGTAGGTGCTGGGAGGAAGATAAAGAGGGTAAGGTCATGAAGTGCCCTTTTCAAAACTCTGTATCTCTTCCCTTTGTATCAACCTTTCCACATTTATGGCTTTGAGCTCTGCCTTAATTTCACTTACAATCATTCTGTTTAAACTTCGCTTCTATGTTACTACAGGTTATGCAGAACTTTTCTTCCAGGTTACAACAGATTATGCAGAACTTTTCTTCCAAATTACTACAGAATACACAAAACAATCTTCATACACTCCATCTGACCCTGTTGTCATAAAATCCTTCACTAAACCTCAACCACAGGATGTACATGGGTAGCAAGTAGCTGGTGCTATTGTAGTATGAAAATAAATTACACAAATATTCATAAAAAGATTAATAAATGTAACTAAAGTGATGGAACACTTAACGTAGGAGAAGCAACTGATAGCAAAGTGCTGTATTACTACCTTTCTAATAATCTAACACCACTTTCTAATGTTCTCCTCTCAATCACACTCACTTCATCCTTGAAGATAATGTCCAACTACCACCCTCTTCTCTTTTGTAAGTGGCTTAAGTACATCATTCCACCACTAATTAGTCTTTCTCTTATGTTCACATCCCATCTTGTGCATGACAAGTACTTTACATAAACATCTAGCCTCTGCTTACTGAAATTTCTTTAGCTCCTTTTGTTTCACTTCATCTCACCCTATCCCATTCTTCACTTAATATCTTATAGTAACTCTACACAAAGGCCTTTTTTCCAAGCTTTATTGCTTTCACCACTTCTTTCACGTTATGTAACTTTCTCTTTCCCTATGTCCACTTTCACCTTTTACTGCTGCCTCAAACATTCATCCTGCCAATCCTTTCACTATGTTCACATCCAACAACCTTTTGCACATTCACTTAGTTCACAATCCATTAAAAACCATTGACCCCAACTTAACAACCCAGCATACACCTTTTCCCCATATTTCTGACCTCCATTCCTCTTTCAGCAGACCTTTTTCCTGTATGCATGTACAACATGGACATTTTCCCCAATCATATCCCTGACTGCCAAGTCGCCCACCCTAACATTCAGATTCTTTTGCATTAGACTGCTGTATTCTAGAATGTAAGAAACAATTTAGAAAACTAGAAGTTTCAGTTTTCGAAATTGTTTCTTACATTTTTCATATGTATATATATGTATGTGTGTGTGTTGTATATGTGCATATGTATGTGTATGTGTGTGTATGTGTATATGTATATATATATGTATATTATCCCTGGGGATAGGGGTGAAAGAATACTTCCCACGTATTCCTCGCGTGTCGTAGAAAGCGACTAGAGGGGACGGGAGCGGGGGGCCAGAAATCCTCCCCTCCTTGTATTAACTTTCTAAAATGGGAAACAGAAGAAGGAGTCACGCGGGGAGTGCTCATCCTCCTCGAAGGCTCAGAGTGGGGTGCCTAAATGTGTGTGGATGTAACCAAGATGTGAAAAAAGGAGAGATAGGTAGTATGTTTGAGGAAAGGAACCTGGATGTTTTGGCTCTGAGTGAAATGAAGCTCAAGGGTAAAGGGGAAGAGTGGTTTGGGAATGTCTGGGGAGTAAAGTCAGGGGTTAGTGAGAGGACAAGAGCAAGGGAAGGAGTAGCAATACTCCTGAAACAGGAGTTGTGGGAGTATGTGATAGAGTGTAAGAAAGTAAATTCTCGATTAATATGGGTAAAACTGAAAGTTGATGGAGAGAGGTGGGTGATTATCGGTGCATATGCACCTGGGCATGAGAAGAAAGATCATGAGAGGCAAGTGTTTTGGGAGCAGCTGAATGAGTGTGTTAGTGGTTTTGATGCACGAGACCGGGTTATAGTGATGGGTGATTTGAATGCAAAGGTGAGTAATGTGGCAGTTGAGGGAATAATTGGTATACATGGGGTGTTCAGTGTTGTAAATGGAAATGGTGAAGAGCTTGTAGATTTATGTGCTGAAAAAGGACTGATGATTGGGAATACCTGGTTTAAAAAGCGAGATATACATAAGTATACTTATGTAAGTAGGAGAGATGGCCAGAGAGCGCTATTGGATTACGTGTTAATTGACAGGCGTGCGAAAGAGAGACTTTTGGATGTTAATGTGCTGAGAGGTGCAACTGGAGGGATGTCTGATCATTATCTTGTGGAGGCTAAGGTGAAGATTTGTATGGGTTTTCAGAAAAGAAGAGTGAATGTTGGGGTGAAGAGGGTGGTGAGAGTAAGTGAGCTTGGGAAGGAGACCTGTGTGAGGAAGTACCAGGAGAGACTGAGTACAGAATAGAAAAAGGTGAGAACAAAGGAGGTAAGGGGATTGGGGGAGGAATGGGATGTATTTAGGGAATCAGTGATGGCTTGCGCAAAAGATGCTTGTGGCATGAGAAGCGTGGGAGGTGGGTTGATTAGAAAAGGTAGTGAGTGGTGGGATGAAGAAGTAAGATTATTAGTGAAAGAGAAGAGAGAGGCATTTGAAAGATTGTTGCATGGAAAAAATGCAAATGAGTGGGAGAGGTATAAAAGAAAGAGACAGGAGGTCAAGAGAAAGGTGCAAGAGGTGAAAAAAAGGGCAAATGAGAGTTGGGGTGAGAGAGTATCATTAAATTTTAGGGAGAATAAAAAGATGTTCTGGAAGGAGGTAAATAAAGTGCGTAAGACAAGGGAGCAAATGGGAACTTCAGTGAAGGGCGCAAATGGGGAGGTGATAACAAGTAGTGGTGATGTGAGAAGGAGATGGAGTGAGTATTTTGAAGGTTTGTTGAATGTCTTTGATGATAGAGTGGCAGATATAGGGTGTTTTGGTCAAGGTGGTGTGCAAAGTGAGAGGGTTAGGGAAAATGATTTGGTAAACAGAGAGGAGGTAGTGAAAGCTTTGCAGAAGATGAAAGCCAGCAAGGCAGCAGGTTTGGATGGTATTGCAGTGGAATTTATTAAAAAAGGGGGTGACTGTATTGTTGACTGGTTGGTAAGGTTATTTAATGTATGTATGACTCATGGTGAGGTGCCTGAGGATTGGCGGAATGTGTGCATAGTGCCATTGTACAAAGGCAAAGGGGATAAGAGAGAGTGCTCAAATTACAGAGGTATAAGGTATTAAGAATATATGGTGTGGGAGGAAAGTTGTTAGAAGCAGTGAAAAGTTTTTATCGAGGATGTAAGGCATGTGTACGTGTAGGAAGAGAGGAAAGTGATTGGTTCTCAGTGAATGTAGGTTTGCGGCAGGGGTGTGTGATGTCTCCATGGTTGTTTAATTTGTTTATGGATGGGGTTGTTAGGGAGGTAAATGCAAGAGTTTTGGAAAGAGGGGCAAGTATGAAGTCTGTTGGGGATGAGAGAGCTTGGCAAGTGAGTCAGTTGTTGTTCGCTGATGATACAGCGCTGGTGGCTGATTCATGTGAGAAACTGCAGAAGCTGGTGACTGAGTTTGGTAAAGTGTGTGAAAGAAGAAAGTTAAGAGTAAATGTGAATAAGAGCAAGGTTATTAGGTACAGTAGGGTTGAGGGTCAAGTCAATTGGGAGGTGAGTTTGAATGGAGAAAAACTGGAGGAAGTGAAGTGTTTTAGATATCTGGGAGTGGATCTGGCAGCGGATGGAACCATGAAAGCGGAAGTGGATCATAGGGTGGGGGAGGGGGCGAAAATTCTGGGGGCCTTGAAGAATGTGTGGAAGTCGAGAACATTATCTCGGAAAGCAAAAATGGGTATGTTTGAAGGAATAGTGATTCCAACAATGTTGTATGGTTGCGAGGCGTGGGCTATGGATAGAGTTGTGCGCAGGAGGATGGATGTGCTGGAAATGAGATGTTTGAGGACAATGTGTGGTGTGAGGTGGTTTGATCGAGTGAGTAACGTAAGGGTAAGAGAGATGTGTGGAAATAAAAAAAGCGTGGTTGAGAGAGCAGAAGAGGGTGTTTTGAAGTGTTTTGGGCACATGGAGAGAATGAGTGAGGAAAGATTGACCAAGAGGATATATGTGTCGGAGGTGGAGGGAACGAGGAGAAGAGGGAGACCAAATTGGAGGTGGAAAGATGGAGTGAAAAAGATTTTGTGTGATCGGGGCCTGAACATGCAGGAGGGTGAAAGGAGGGCAAGGAATAGAGTGAATTGGAGCGATGTGGTATACCGGGGTTGACGTGCTGTCAGTGGATTGAATCAAGGCATGTGAAGCGTCTGGGGTAAACCATGGAAAGCTGTGTAGGTGTGTATATTTACGTGTGTGGACGTATGTATATACATGTGTATGGGGGGGGTTGGGCCATTTCTTTCGTCTGTTTCCTTGCGCTACCTCGCAAACGCAGGAGACAGCGACAAAGTATAATATAATATAATATATATAATATATATAAGTTTGTTGAGTATTCCTGGTAAATTATATGGAAGGGTATTGATTGAGAGGGTGAAGGCATGTACAGAGCATCAGATTGGGGAAGAGCAGTGTGGTTTCAGAAGTGGTAGAGGATGTGTGGATCAGGTGTTTGCTTTGAAGAATGTATGTGAGAAATACTTAGAAAAGCAAATGGATTTGTATGTAGCATTTATGGATCTGGAGAAGGCATATGATAGAGTTGATAGAGATGCTCTGTGGAAGGTATTAAGAATATATGGTGTGGGAGGAAAGTTGTTAGAAGCAGTGAAAGATTTTTATCGAGGATGTAAGGCATGTGTACGTGTAGGAAGAGAGGAAAGTGATTGGTTCTCAGTGAATGTAGGTTTGCGGCAGGGGTGTGTGATGTCTCCATGGTTGTTTAATTTGTTTATGGATGGGGTTGTTAGGGAGGTAAATGCAAGAGTTTTGGAAAGAGGGGCAAGTATGAAGTCTGTTGGGGATGAGAGAGCTTGGCAAGTGAGTCAGTTGTTGTTCGCTGATGATACAGCGCTGGTGGCTGATTCATGTGAGAAACTGCAGAAGCTGGTGACTGAGTTTGGTAAGGTGTGTGGAAGAAGAAAGTTAAGAGTAAATATGAATAAGAGCAAGGTTATTAGGTACAGTAGGGTTGAGGGTCAAGTCAATTGGGAGGTGAGTTTGAATGGAGAAAAACTGGAGGAAGTGAAGTGTTTTAGATATCTGGGAGTGGATCTGGCAGCGGATGGAACCATGGAAGCGGAAGTGGATCATAGGGTGGGGGAGGGGGCGAAAATTCTGGGGGCCTTGAAGAATGTGTGGAAGTCGAGAACATTATCTCGGAAAGCAAAAATGGGTATGTTTGAAGGAATAGTGGTTCCAACAATGTTGTATGGTTGCGAGGCATGGGCTATGGATAGAGTTGTGCGCAGGAGGATGGATGTGCAGGAAATGAGATGTTTGAGGACAATGTGTGGTGTGAGGTGGTTTGATCGAGTGAGTAACGTAAGGGTAAGAGAGATGTGTGGAAATAAAAAGAGCGTGGTTGAGAGAGCAGAAGAGGGTGTTTTGAAGTGGTTTGGGCACATGGAGAGAATGAGTGAGGAAAGATTGACCAAGAGGATATATGTGTCGGAGGTGGAGGGAACGAGGAGAAGAGGGAGACCAAATTGGAGGTGGAAAGATGGAGTGAAAAAGATTTTGTGTGATCGGGGCCTGAACATGCAGGAGGGTGAAAGGAGGGCAAGGAATAGAGTGAATTGGAGCGATGTGGTATACCGGGGTTGACGTGCTGTCAGTGGATTGAATCAAGGCATGTGAAGCGTCTGGGGTAAACCATGGAAAGCTGTGTAGGTATGTATATTTGCGTGTGTGGACGTATGTATATACATGTGTATGGGGGGGTTGGGCCATTTCTTTCGTCTGTTTCCTTGCGCTACCTCGCAAACGCGGGAGACAGCGACAAAGTATAAAAAAAAAAAAAAAAAAATTCTAGAATTATGTTGATTGCAGTTGATGTCTCCAGAGCTGTACACAGATGTCTTGGGAGAAATTCTGACCAGATATCTGATGTTACTTTGGCTGTCATGTTTGCATTGTATGTACAATATGGTACTAAAAAGGTCAACATCAAACAAAATCTGTAAAGCTACATTTAACTTCAATTTTTTTTTTTCATATTTCATGTCAAATGGTAACATACATAAAAGCTTTTTGCTGTATGTTTATGAATAATTTATATGACATAACCAGTGATGCTCAAAGTATGCTAAAATTACACAATGATTAATACATACCACCAACATGGGATTTATATGTTTAATACAGTAACAAACTACCTTACAATAAAAACGTTTCAAACCATATGTATATTTAATACTTTCTAGTACCCTACATTCAGAGCAGCATAACAGTGTTACATTTGTACAATAAAGAACCTTTGTAAGAGTAAATGTGATGGCTTATTATTCATGTCAACCACTGTCACATGTGTAAAACTTCCCTATGACTGAATATATGAAACTTATGAATACATGATGCAACATTATTAAAAAATAGGGTCAAGTTAGCAAAGCTATCCTCTCCAACCTATGGACTGGGGATGCTAGTTCTTCAAGATTACTTTCTCCAAAATGTACATGTATATATTTGATCTACCCCTTGTAAATGGGAATGTAACTAATATCTACATAACCTAAGAGCACTTTTCTGCAAGTCATTCAACTGCCCCAGAGTTACCAAGAAAGTACAGAATTCACATCCACAACAGTGATAATATTGTTCAGTACATGGAATTTAGTAAAAGAATATTGATTTATTGCAGTACTAGATCAATGTAAATAACCTCAATCTCTATATTGTCATGTTATGTTTTATCCAAACAAGACTATCTATCATCATTTAAGTACATAAAATTCATAACTTTATAAAATTAATTTTTTATTTACAATAACTGGACAACTGTTTTTGTGGTGTATGGTTTATGTGGCTGATTCTGCCAGAGATCAACAGCTGTCTTAAACACATACCTGAAAAGTAATGAAGAATTACAGATTATCTTTCCAAGAACAAACTCTACTTGAAGGGCAATAAAAAGTTTCCAACTGGTATCAAATTAATAGACATGCAGCAGCCAGGTTACATATTTTGAAAATATTCAGTGGACCTAGTTTATCAACAATTCTGAAAGGCAAAAGTTACCTAATACAGCTCTACACTTGCAAGTTTCTCCCTGTCCTCCACAGCAACATCCTCAGGTTTGGTGTTGCGTCCACGGAATATATAACCCTCTTCATCAATGGCAAAATTGTAATCAGCAGGGTTTGCTAACGCAGTTTCAATGGCATCCTCCAAGTCTTCTCGCTTGATGAAAGTCTTGACAAGTTCCTATAGGCAGAGGATAAACTGGCTCTTATTTTCCATGCAAAGATTAAGGCTTTACCTATATAATACAGTATCCTATTATCCCTGGGGTAGGGGAGAAAGAATTCTACCTCTGTATTCCCTACATGTTGTAAAAGGCGCCCAAAGGGGTGCAAGCAGGAATCTGGAGACCCTACCATTCTTATATCTCAACTTCTGAAAGAAAGAAGAGAAGAAAGAGCCAAGCAGAGAATGCTTATCCTCCTCAACAGTCAAATGTGTGTGCATGTAACCAAGATGAGAAGAGAGGAGAAATAGGAAGTGTTTGAGGACAGTAACCTGGATGTTTTGGTCTGAGTGAAACAAAGCTTAGAGGTAAAGGGAAGAATGGTTTGGAAATGTCTCAAGGGTAAAGTCAGGGGTTGGTGTAAGGAAATGAATTCTAGACGGATATGAGTAAAAAAAAGAATGTAGATGGTGAGATGTGTGATTATTTGTGTTCATGCACCTGCCCATGAATCTTTTTGGGAAAAAGAGGAGTGAATCTATCAGCAGTGTTGATGCAAGAGACCAGGTAACAGTGATGGGCGATTTGAATGTGAAGGAGAGTAATGTGGCAGTTGAAGGTATAATTAAGGGGCATAGGGTATGAAGCATTATGAACTAAATTGGTGAACAGCTTGTAGAATTGTGCTGAAAAAGGACGAACAATTGGGATTACCTGAATTCGAAAGAGGGACATACACAAATGTACACATGAGCAGGAAAGATGAACAGGGGGGTATTACTGGATTACATATTGGTATGCATGTAAAAGAGAGACTTCTGGATGTAAATGTGCTTAGAAGGGCAGCTGGTGGGATGCTGATAACTATCTTGTGGAGGTAAAGGTGAAGTAAGTGAGCTTGAAAAAGAGACTTCTGTGAAGAAAGAACAAGAGACTTTGAGTGTAAAATGGCAAAAGGTGAGAGTAAATGAAGCAAGGGTAGTAGATGAGGAATGGGAGGTATTTCGAGAAGCAGTGCTGTCGTGTGAGAGATGCATGTGACATGCAAAACCTGGGAGGTGGGGCAGATTAGAAAGGGTAGGGAATGGTGGGATGAAGACAAAGATGCTAATGAAAAAGAAAGGAGGGTGTTTGGGCTGTATTTATAGGGAGGGAGTGCAAATGATTGGGGGATGTATTGAAAGAAAAAAGAAGCAGAAAGTGAAGAGGAAGGAGCAAGGTTTGAAGAGGGCAAATGAGAGTTGGGGAGAGCAAGTATCAGTAAACTTTAAGGAGAATAAGAAAATGTTTTGAAACAAGGTTAATGATATGTGAAAAACCTATCAACCTATATCTCTTGTGCCCATTGGCTCTGGAATCACCTATTAAGGGGGTGGCCACAGCAAAAAGTCTCCTCTTATCCCTGGCCTTACATGTCTCCCTTGCATACACTATTCCAAGCATTCTTCCACTCTATTTCCTCAAGTTACAGGTGATCTTCCTCTCACACCTAATGCTATAATTGTACTACCATACTCTCCATCTTGTATTCTTTCTAAATGCCAAAACCATCTCAATGTATTACATTTCACCAACTCTACCATTCCAAAAGTCATTTCCTTTGCATTCCCTGCCCCATATCTCTCATACACCCCATCATTTCTTTCTTTGTTCCATCTAGTCATACTACAAGTCCCTCTAAAGTAGCTCACTTTCAAAGCTTGGATTCTTGACCTCAGTGACTCATTTAACATCCATGTTTCGGCTGTATAGGTCAGAGTTGGGAGCTCTTGCTGTCCCCTCCTTCTATCTTCACTTCCATACTTACAAGTCTACCCTTCATGAATCTATAAAGGGACACTGTACTGCTCTCTCCCTTATCTCTACCTTTCAACTCATGAAACATATAAAATAATGCTCCTCAACAGTAAAATTCTATCACCTCTTTCAGTCTTTCTTCCCTCCATTTCCAAAACACAGTTTGGAACGCTTTCATCTTTCACTCAATATGGTTTAAAAAAAAATCAAAACTCTTACTCCAATTGCTTTCAAACATCATTACTTTACTGGCCTGCACTTACTTTAAATCACCTATGCTTACACACATCATACAATAAACCTACAACCTCCTGCAACTCTGCTTCACTCTCAGTAAACACCACGGTATTATCCGCAAATATGCTTACTACTAGCTACCATACCATCTCTGTAGTCCCTTTCCCTAGTTTTGCTTCGATCTCTCTATCACTCCATCCATACATATATATATAATATCCCTGGGGATAGGGGAGAAAGAATACTTCCAACATATTCCCTGCATGTTGTAGAAGGCGACTAAAAGGGAAGGGAGCGGGGGGCTGGAAATCCTCCCCTCTCGTTTTTTCTTTTAATTTTCCAAAAGAAGGAACAGAGAAGGGGGCCAGATGAGGATATTCCCTCAAAGCCCCAGTCCTCTGTTCTTAACGTTACCTCACTATCGCGGGAAATGGCGAATAGTATGAAAAAAATTTTTTTTTTTTTTCGCTTTGTCGCTGTCTCCCGCGTTTGCGAGGTAGCGCAAGGAAACAGACGAAAGAAATGGCCCAACCCACCCCCATACACATGTATATACATACGTCCACACACGCAAATATACATACCTACACAGCTTTCCATGGTTTACCCTAGACGCTTAACATGCCCTGATTCAATCCACTGACAGCACGTCAACCCCTGTATACCACATCGCTCCAATTCACTCTATTCCTTGCCCTCCTTTCACCCTCCTGCATGTTCAGGCCCCGATCACACAAAATCTTTTTCACTCCATCTTTCCACCTCCAATTTGGTCTCCCTCTTCTCCTCGTTCCCTCCACCTCCGACACATATATCCTCTTGGTCAATCTTTCCTCACTCATTCTCTCCATGTGCCCAAACCATTTCAAAACACCCTCTTCTGCTCTCTCAACCACGCTCTTTTTATTTCCACACATCTCTCTTACCCTTACGTTACTTACTCGATCAAACCAACTCACACCACACATTGTCCTCAAACATCTCATTTCCAGCACATCCATCCTCCTGCGCACCACTCTATCCATAGCCCACACCTCGCAACCATACAACATTGTTGGAACCACTATGCCTTCAAACATGCCCATTTTTGCTCTCCGAGATAATGTTCTCGACTTCCACACATTCTTCAAGGCTCCCAGAATTTTCGCCCCCCTCCCCAACCCTATGATCCACTTCCGCTTCCATGGTTCCATCCGCTGCCAGATCCACTCCCAGATATCTAAAACACTTCACTTCCTCCAGTTTTTCTCCATTCAAACTCACCTCCCAGTTGAATTGACCCTCAACCCTACTGTACCTAATAACCTTGCTCTTATTCACATTTACTCTTAACTTTCTTCTTCCACACACTTTACCAAACTCAGTCACCAGCTTCTGCAGTTTCTCACATGAATCAGCCACCAGCGCTGTATCATCAGCGAACAACAACTGACTCACTTCCCAAGCTCTCTCATCCCCAACAGACTTCATACTTGCCCCTCTTTCCAAAACTCTTGCATTCACCTCCCTAACAACCCCATCCATAAACAAATTAAACAACCATGGAGACATCACACACCCTGCCGCAAACCTACATTCACTGAGAACCAATCACTTTCCTCTCTTCCTACACGTACACATGCCTTACATCCTCGATAAAAACTCTTCACTGCTTCTAACAACTTGCCTCCCACACCATATATTCTTAATACCTTCCACAGAGCATCTCTATCAACTCTATCATATGCCTTCTCCAGATCCATAAATGCTACATACAAATCCATTTGCTTTTCTAAGTATTTCTCACATACATTCTTCAAAGCAAACACCTGATCCACACATCCTCTACCACTTCTGAAACCACACTGCTCTTCCCCAATCTGATGCTCTGTACATGCCTTCACCCTCTCAATCAATACCCTCCCATATAATTTACCATATAATTTAATATATAATATATATAATATTTCTTTTTTTTTTCCTGCTTTGTCGCTGTCTCCCGCATTTGCGAGGTAGCGCAAGGAAACAGACGAAAGAAATGGCCCAACCCACCCCCATACACATGTATATACATACGTCCACACACGCAAATATGGTTGCGAGGCGTGGGCTATGGATAGAGTTGTGCACAGGAGGATGGATGTGCTGGAAATGAGATGTTTGAGGACAATGTGTGGTGTGAGGTGGTTTGATCGAGTAAGTAACGTAAGGGTAAGAGAGATGTGTGGAAATAAAAAGAGCGTGGTTGAGAGAGCAGAAGAGGGTGTTTTGAAATGGTTTGGGCACATGGAGAGAATGAGTGAGGAAAGATTGACGAAGAGGATATATGTGTCGGAGGTGGAGGGAACAAGGAGAAGAGGGAGACCAAATTGGAGGTGGAAAGATGGAGTGAAAAAGATTTTGTGTGATCGGGGCCTGAACATGCAGGAGGGTGAAAGGAGGGCAAGGAATAGAGTGAATTGGAGCGATGTGGTATACCGGGGTTGACGTGCTGTCAGTGGATTGAATCAAGGCATGTGAAGCGTCTGGGGTAAACCATGGAAAGCTGAGTAGAAAAAAAATATATATATATATATATATATATTTATTTATTTATTATTTTGCTTTGTCGCTGTCTCCCACGTTAGCGAGGTAGCACAAGGAAACAGACGAAAGAAATGGCTCAACCCATCCACATACACATGTATATACATACACGTCCACACACGCAAATATACATACCTATACATCTCAATGTACACATATATATACACACACAGACATATACATATATACACAGGCACATAATTCATACTGTCTGCCTTTATTTATTCCCATCGCCACCTCGCCACACATGGAATAACAACCCCCTCCCCCCTCATGTGTGTGAGGTAACGCTAGGAAAAGACAACAAAGGCCCCACTCGTTCACACTCAGTCTCTAGCTGTCATGTAATAATGCACCGAAACCACAGCTCCCTTTCCACATCCAGGCCCCACACAACTTTCCATGGTTTACCCCAGACGCTTCACATGCCCTGGTTCAATCCATTGACAGCACGTCGACCCCGGTATACCACATCGTTCCAATTCACTCTATTCCTTGCATGCCTTTCACCCTCATGTATGTTCAGGCCCCGATCACTCAAAATCTTTTTCACTCCATCTTTCCACCTCCAATTTGGTCTCCCACTTCTCCTCATTCCCTCCACCTCTGACACATATATCCTCTTGGTCAATCTTTCCTCACTCATTCTCTCCATGTGACCAAACCATTTCATAACACCCTCTTCTGCACTCTCAACCATACTCTTTTTATTTCCACACATCTCTCTTACCCTTACATCACTTACTCGATCAAACCACCTCACACCACATATTGTCCTCAAACATCTCATTTCCAGCACATACACCCTCCTGCGCACAACTCTATCCATAGCTCATGCCTCGCAACCATACAACATTGTTGGAACCACTATTCCTTCAAACATACCCATTTTTGCTTTCCGAGATAATGTTCTCGACTTCCAAACATTCTTCAAGGCTCCCAAAATTTTCACTCCCACCCCCACCCTATGATTCACTTCCAGTTCCATGGTTCCATCCACTGCCAAATCCACTCCTAGATATCTAAAACACTTTACTTCCTCCAGTTTTTCTCCATTCAAACTTACCTCCCAATTGACTTGACCCTCAACCCTACTGTACCTAAGAACCTTGCTCTTATTCACATTTACTCTTAACTTTCTTCTTTCACACACTTTACCAAACTCAAGTCACCAGCTTCAGCAGTTTCTCACATGAATCAGCCACCAGCGCTGTATCATCAGCGAACAACAACTGACTCACTTCCCAAGCTCTCTCATCCACAACAGACTGCATACTTGCCCCTCTTTCCAAAACTCTTGCATTCACTTCCCTAACAACCCCATCAATAAACAAATTAAACAACCATGGAGACATCACACACCCCTGCCGCAAACCTACATTCACTGAGAACCAATCACTTTCCTCTCTTCCTACACGTACACATGCCTTACTTCCTCGATAAAAACTTTTCACTGCTTCTAACAACTTGCCTCCCACACCATATATTCTTAATACCTTCCACAGAGCATCTCTATCAACTCTATCATATGCCTTCTCCAGATCCATAAATGCTACATACAAATCCATTTGCTTTTCTAAGTATTTCTCACATACATTCTTCAAAGCAAACACCTGATCCACACATCCTCTACCACTTCTGAAACCACACTGCTCTTCCCCAATCTGATGCTCTGTACATACCTTCACCCTCTCAATCAATACCCTCCCATATAATTTCCCAGGGGTACTCAACAAACTTATACCTCTGTGATTTGAGCACTCACTCTTATCCCCTTTGCCTTTATACAATGGCATTATGCAAGCATTCCGCCAATCCTCAGGCACCTCACCATGAATCATACATACATTAAATAACCTTATCAACCAGTCAACAATACAGTCACCCCCTTTTTTAATAAATTCCACTGCAATACCATCCAAACCTGCTGCCTTGCCGGCTCTCATCTTCCGCAAAGCTTTTACTACCTCTCCTCTGTTTACCAAATCATTTTCCCTAACCCTCTCACTTTGCACACCACCTCGACCAAAACACCCTATATCTGCCACTCTATCATCAAACACATTCAACAAACCTTCAAAATACTCACTCCATCTCCTTCTCACATCACCACTACTTGTTATCACTTCCCATTTACCAACTATCTCACCAATTTCATCATATCCCACTTTCACATTTATATCACTCATTATGACCACGTATCTCTCATTCTCAAAACCACTTATACAGTCATTCAACTTTCTCCAGAAACACTTCCACATACATTCTTCTATTCACAGGTGCATATACACATACCTATGCCTATTTCATACTTCTAATTTTCCCTTTCACCCATACTATTCTTGATACATTCCATCCATGCTCCATAACACCCTTCCACACTGGGTGACAGCAGAACTGAACATCCTTCTTTCCCTCTTCCCCGATAATTTTCACTCATTCCCATCCATACCACTCCACCTTCCATGCCCTCCCATAACTTGAATTCATCATGTCCATTTTCACTCCACACACACTGCCCAAGGATATGGGTTTCCCCAATCCCCAGCACATTCAAGCTACAACTTTTATGCTTCTCCACAAGCTCCCTCCTTTTACTCACAACAGTCATCCCATTTACATTCAACACCATCACCCTCAATCACTCGTCTCTTTTACTCCATGGCATAACTGGTAGACTCCAGTGCAGCTTCTTAGCCTTTTGCGTCTCACTCTTGACAGACAGAGGGCAACTCCAGCACAGTGTTTCCAGAGGTGCCTCAGTGAGACTCCAAAACTATCCAACAAACTAAAACATCCCAACATACCTCAGGTGTTTGTTTGTATTTAAAAGGACTGCCCTAATGGGATAGGGCTAGAGTATCCCCTTGAAGTACTGAAATTTGACAACTTTCCCCAATTTTGAGCCTATTCACAATAGCAGTACTTCCTAACCTCATTGGTTATGATACTGTCGCTTCTCAAAACCATTTATACAGTCCTTCAAATTTATATCACCCATTACAACCACCTTTCTCTCCGTCTTAAAATCATTTATGCAATCATTCATATTTCTCCAGAAACACTTCATTTCATCCTTATCTTGCAGTCTTCATATTCACAAGTACATATACACATACCTATGCATACTTCACAATTCATCAATTCTATACTTCAATCTTTTTTACATGTTATTTGATGTAAAACCTAGTTCCTTCAGAAAAATAATTATTCTTTAATCAGGTCTTGAACTATATTTTAACAGCAATACTTCTAAAGTTAATTGCTTTTATGTAGTTCACTATATGACCATAAGTTTGTGCACTTTCTACATTATTTGATTTGATGTAAAACCTAGTTCCTAATAGATGGCAGGCAGCCACTGACCAAGGAGGTAAATTACTGGTACTGCCAGCCTGGGTGTTGGGAGGGTTAGTGACAGGTGCATTGTGAGCCAGTACTTCAGTGATTGTCAAGTAGCAATCCTATGACCCAGGTAGCTGTCTATTCTTTCTGACGTACCCACACATGGACTGCTGGCATTCTATCCTCAAACATACAGTCTCTCCAAATCACATACAACCCTTGACAACATGTAACTCACACATGGCATTCTTTGTAATCAATAGATTTTCCTGCTATGAGCACTATGTGCTAGCCCTGTATTTTGGCAAAATGGTAGGAATAGATAGGAGTAGTAGGTGGGAGCATGAGGCAGACACATTAGGTAGAAGCATTTGGTGGAAGTAGGAGGTAGGAATATTTGGTAGGAGTATTACATGGAAGTAGTATGTTGTAACATTACGTACAGCATTGGGTAGTAGTAGTCGGTAAGAACATTGGCTAGAAGCCACTGGAAACCCTGTGCTAGAGTTGCTCTCTGCCAGTGGCCTTATTGGGATGAACCACTAAAGGCTAAGAAGCAGCACTGGAGTTTCACTAGGTCTGGAGACTCTTTTGCCATAGCCACATATTTACTTCAGAAGCACAAATATTCTTTTAAGTAGTCTTGAAATATATCATTCACTTCTAGTTACATTACTTTTATATACCTCATCAATGTAATTATTAATTATATGTCTTTTTACTTTAAAAACAGTTTCTTTTATTTCATTTGATATAAAACAAAGTTCCTTCAGAACTTGGATCTTTTGGCTCTGAGTGAAACAAAGCTCAAGAGTAAAGGGGAAGAGTGATTTGGGAATGTTTTGGAAATAAAGGCAGGGGTTGGTGAGAGGACAAGAGCAAAGGGAAGGAGTAGCACTACTCCTGAAACAGGAGTGGTGGGAGTATGTGATAGAATGTAAGAAAGTAAACTCTAGATTGATATGGGTAAAACGGAAAGTGAATGGAGAGAGATGGGTGCTTATTGGTGCATATGCACCTGGGCATGAGAAGAAAGATCATGAGAGGCAAGTGTTTTGGGAGCAGCTGAGTGAGTGTGTTACTAGTTTTGATGCACGAGACCGGGTTATAGTGATGAGTGATTTGAATGCAAAGGTGGGTAATGTGGCAGTTGAGGGAAAAATTTGTGTACATGGGGTGTTCAGTGTTGTAAATGGAAATGGTGAAGAGCTTGTAGACTTGTGTGCTGAAAAGGGTTTGGTGATTGGGAATATCTGGTTTAAAAAGAGATATAAATAAGTATACATATGTGAATAGGAGAGATGGCCAGAGACTGTTATTGGATTAAGAGTTAATTGATAGGCACGCGAAAGAGAGACTTTTGGATGTTAATCTGCTGAGAGGTGCAACCGGAGGGATGTCTGATCATTATCTTGTGGAGGCGAAGGTGAAGATTTGTAAAGGTTTCCAGAAAAGAAGAGAGAATGTTGGGGTGAAGAGAGTGGTGAGAGTAAGTGAGCTTGGGAAGGAGACTTATGAGGGGAAGTACCAGGAGAGACTGAGTACAGAATGGAAAAAAGTGAGAGCAAAGGATGTAAGGGGAGTGGGGGAGGAATGGGATGTATTTGGGGAAGCAGTGATGGCTTGTGCAAAAGACACTTGTGGTATGAGAAGCGTGGGAGGCGGGCAGATTAGAAAGGGTAGTGAGTGGTGGGATGAAGAAGTAAGATAATTAGTGAAAGAGAAAAGAGAGGCATTTGGATGAGTTTTGTAGGGAAGTAGTGCAAATGAGTGGGAGATGTATAAAAGAAAGAGGCAGGAGGTCAAGAGAAAGGTGCAAGAGGTTAAAAAGAGGGCAAATGAGAGTTGGGGTGAGAGAGTATCATTAAATTTTCGGGAGAATAAAAAGATGTTTTGGAAGGAGGTAAATAAAGTGCGTAAGACAAGAAAACAAATGGGGACATCAGTGAATGGGGCGGTGATAACAAGTAGAGGTGATGTTAGAAAGAGATGGAGTGAGTATTTTGAAAGTTTGTTGAATGCATCATATGATAGAGTGGCAGATATTGGGTGATTTAGTTGAGGTGGTGTGCGAAGTGAGAGGGTTAGGGAGAATGATTTGGTAAACAGAGAAAAGGTAGTAAAAGCTTTGCAGAAGATGAAAGCTGGGAAGGCAGCGGGTTTGGATGGTATTGCAGTGGAATATATTAAAAAAGGGGATGACTATGTTGTTGACTGGCTGGTACGGATATTTAATGTATGCATGACTCACGGTGAGGTGCCTGAGGATTGGCAGAATGCTTGCATAGTGAATTGTACAAAGGCAAAGGGGATAAAGGTGAGTGCTCAAACTACAGAGGTATAAGTCTGTTGAGTATTCCTGGGAAAATATATGGGAGGGTATTGATAGAGAGGGTGAAGGTATGTACAGAGCATCAGATTGGGGAAGAGCAGTGTGGTGTCAGCAGTGGTAGAGGATGTGTGGACCAGGTGTTTGCTTTGAAAAATGTATGTGAGAAATACTTAGAAAAGCAAATGGATTTGTATGTAGCATTTATGGATCTGGAGAAGGCATATGATAAAGTTGATTGAGATGCTCTGTGGAAGGTATTAAGAATATATGGTGTGGGAGGCAAGTTGTTAGAAGCAGTGAAAAGTTTTTATCGAGGATGTAAGGCATGTGCATGAGTAGGAAGAGAGGAAAGTGACTGGTTCTCAGTGAATGTCATTTTGCAGCAGGGGTGTGTGATGTCTCCATGGATATTTAATTTGTTTATGGATGGTGTTGTTAGGGATGTAAATGCAAGAGTTTTGGAGAGAGGGGCAAGTATGCAGTCTGTTGTGGATGAGAGGGCTTGGGAAGTGAGTCAGTTGTTGTTCGCTGATGATACAGTGTTGGTGGCTGATTCGGGTGAGAAACTGAAGAAGCTGGTGACTGAGTTTGATAAAGTGTGTGAAAGAAGAAAGCTGAGAGTAAATGTGAATAAGAGCAAGGTTATTAGTTACAGTATGGTTGAGGGACAAGTCAATTGGGGGGTAAGTTTGAATGGAGACAAACTGGAGGAAGTGAAGTGTTTTAGATATCTGGGAGTGGATTTGGAAGCTGATGGAACCATGGAAGCAGAAGTGAGTCACAGGGTGGGGGAGGAGGCGAAAGTTCTGGGAGCGTTGAAAAATGTGTGGAAGGCGAGAACATTATCTCGGAAAGCTAAAATGGGTATGTTTGAAGGAATAGTAGTTCCAACAAAGTTATATGGTTGCAAGGCATGGGCTATAGATAGAGTAGTGCAGAGGAGGGTGGATGTTTTGGAAATGAGATGTTTGAGGACAATATGTGGTGTAAGGTGGTTTGATCGAGTAAGTAATGAAACGGCAAGAGAGATGTGTGGTAATAAAAAGTGTGGCTGAGAGAGCAGATGAAGGTGTTTTGAAATGGTTTGGTCATATGGACAGAATGAGTGAGGAAAGATTGACAAAGAGGATATATGTGTCAGATGTGGAGGGAATGAGGAG
Organism: Panulirus ornatus; assembly: GCF_036320965.1. Taxonomy (NCBI): domain Eukaryota; kingdom Metazoa; phylum Arthropoda; class Malacostraca; order Decapoda; family Palinuridae; genus Panulirus; species Panulirus ornatus. The sequence goes on along the minus strand of NC_092229.1, from coordinate 26,306,773 downwards.
AAGTGGGAGACCAAACTGGAGGTGGAAAGATGGAATGAAAAAGATTTTGAGCGATCGGGGCCTGAACATGCAGGAGGGTGAAAGGCGTGCAAGGAATAGAGTGAATTGGAACAATGTGGTACACTGGTGTCGACGTGCTGTCAATGGATTGAACCAGGGCATGTGAAGCGTCTGGGGTAAACCATGGAAAGTTTTGTGGGGCCTGGATGTGGAAAGGAAGCTGTGGTTTCAGTGCATTATACATGACAGCTAGAGACTGAGTGAACAAATGAGGCCTTTGTTATCTTTTCCTGGCGCTACCTCGAGCGCATACAGGGGGAGGGGGTTGTCATTTCATGTGTGGCGGGGTGGTGACAGAAATGAGTGAAGGCAGCAAGTATGAATCATGTACATGTGTATGTATGTATATGTCTGTGTATGTATATATATGTATACGTTGAAATGTATAGGTATGTATATGTGCGTGTGCGGACGTGTATGTATATACATGTGTATGTGGGTGGGTTGGGCCATTCTTTCATCTGTTTCCTTGCGCTACCTCACTAACACGGGAGACAGCGACAAAGTATAATAAAATAATAATCCTTCAGAATAGAAAAAAAATATTCTTTTATCTAGTTTTGAAATGTATCTTGTTCACTGCATGTATGAGTAACCTTCCACTTCCTGTTCTGTCTCACTCAATTCACCTCAAGACAAAAAATCCTCTTGGCCATTTTTTTTTTATTCATTGTTTCGATAAAACTTAACCATTTCATCACACCCTAGTTCATTCTGTCAACAGAATGTGCTTACAAGCACATCTCACTCTTACACAGTCATTCCTTACATGATCAACTAATGTTGCACCACACCATTCCCTATTTTTTCATTTCCAATTTGTATGTCCTCTTCCAATCTGTTGCAATTAAGGCCAAGACTCACATTCACAAAATACTGCCAGGACAATTATACCTTCAAACATACCAATATATGCCCTAAAAGAAAATGACCTCTTTCCATACATTCCTTAATGTACCAAGGACTTTTAGTCCCCTCTCTTACCCATATTCACCTCAGACCCCATCGCTTGTAACTGTGGCATATAATTACCATTATTTGTTCACATTTACATATAATGCTCTCCATTCACACACTCATTAAACCTTACTCACTAAGGTTTCTCTTTGGAGAGAGGGATTTCATGTCATCTATAAACAGCAACTGATCCACCTCTTATCCCTCAAAACCTCCAGCTTTCAGGAGATCTGTCCCTCATTCTAAGATCCAAACATTCACCTCCCTCATCATCCTATCTATAAATAGATTAACATACCATAGTGACACCACCCATCCTTATCACAAACCCACATTCATTGGGAACCACTCACCCTCCTATCTTCCTACTTACACTTATGAGTAACTTTTGCCACTTTTGGAATTTCCAGTCATGGACAAAAGTCCATGAAAGATGAAAAGGGTTAAAGAGAAGAAATAAGGAAAGAAGAAGAAAAAAATTCTTAATTAGAAAAGGGTTAAAGAGAGGGAGAAACAGGGATAGAGGAGGAAAAATTCTTCAGAATTTTGGAAGTGAAAAACCTGCCTTACAATAAGGTTATGATATCTAGGGCATTTCAAAGTAAGGAAGTATTATAATGTACAAGATGCAATATACAATACATCAGTACCTCTGCAAGAAAAGGTTTAATAGCTCAAAGTTTCAGAAGGTAAAACAAACAAGTGAATGTTCTATAATAGACGTTTACATTTTGAAAGGAAAAATTGTGCATGGAATGCATTATAAATATAAAAAAAAATTCACTAAGCATTCAAAGACTCCACTCACATACAGGTAAGCTATATCTCTTCTTCCTTTTGTTCACATGTGTTGACTATTTCACATATGAGTGAATTAGCATCAGGAACATAAAAATGAGCCTTAGAAGAAATATTTCTTGCTTGCTTTCTTCCTCTGGTCCAATTCTTTTTTTTTTTGAAAGTATAAAGGAGGAAAGGATTTCCAGCCGTTCCCCTGCCTCTCCTATTAGCCCTCTATGACATGCAGGAAACAAACAGACAGAGTTCTTTCTCTCTTACCCCAAAGGATTAAATGCTAAGTTTATGACCTACATAGAAAATTAAAAAACAGTATGATTTCATGAATTATGAACAATGCCAAACAAATACACAAATAAGTCCTTTAAAACATGATTTTACCTGTGTCTCAGCAATGAGGCGAATTGCTTCATCCTGGGCTTGCAAAGTGATCTTGGCTTGTTTTTCTTTGGTAGCCTCCACACGAGCTAAGTCAGCCTCAAACTCCTTGCGGATCCTAAGAAAGAATGTATACGCCAAAGTTATATCCAAATTTCTTCAAAAAAAATTTAGCACAAGCCAATCCTACATAGTGATTCACGAACAAATCATGCAAGAGAATTACCGACATGTAGCCTTGTTTTCATCACTGCCATATGTATATATATATATATATATATATATATATATATATATATATATATATATATATATATATATATATATATGGGAGGATGGAGTGAAAAAGATTTTGAGCGATCGAGGGCCTGAATGTACAGAAGGGTGAAAGACATGCAAGGAATAGAGTGAATTTGAATGATGTGGTATGGGTCAACGTGCTGTCAATGGATGTATATATATTATTTTTTTATTATACTTTGTCGCTGTCTCCCGCGTTTGCGAGGTAGCGCAAGGAAACAGACGAAAGAAATGGCCCAACCCCCCCCCCATACACATGTATATACATACGTCCACACACGCAAATATACATACCTACACAGCTTTCCATGGTTTACCCCAGACGCTTCACATGCCTTGATTCAATCCACTGACAGCACGTCAACCCCGGTATACCACATCGCTCCAATTCACTCTATTCCTTGCCCTCCTTTCACCCTCCTGCATGTTCAGGCCCCGATCACACAAAATCTTTTTCACTCCATCTTTCCACCTCCAATTTGGTCTCCCTCTTCTCCTTGTTCCCTCCACCTCCGACACATATATCCTCTTGGTCAATCTTTCCTCACTCATCCTCTCCATGTGCCCAAACCACTTCAAAACACCCTCTTCTGCTCTCTCAACCACGCTCTTTTTATTTCCACACATCTCTCTTACCCTTACGTTACTCACTCGATCAAACCACCTCACACCACACATTGTTCTCAAACATCTCATTTCCAGCACATCCATCCTCCTGCGCACAACTCTATCCATAGCCCACGCCTCGCAACCATACAACATTGTTGGAACCACTATTCCTTCAAACATACCCATTTTTGCTTTCCGAGATAATGTTCTCGACTTCCACACATTCTTCAAGGCCCCCAGAATTTTCGCCCCCTCCCCCACCCTATGATCCACTTCCGCTTCCATGGTTCCATCCGCTGCCAGATCCACTCCCAGATATCTAAAACACTTCACTTCCTCCAGTTTTTCTCCATTCAAACTCACCTCCCAATTGACTTGACCCTCAACCCTACTGTACCTAATAACCTTGCTCTTATTCACATTTACTCTTAACTTTCTTCTTCCACACACTTTACCAAACTCAGTCACCAGTTTCTGCAGTTTCTCACATGAATCAGCCACCAGCGCTGTATCATCAGCGAACAACAACTGACTCACTTCCCAAGCTCTCTCATCCACAACAGACTTCATACTTGCCCCTCTTTCCAAAACTCTTGCATTTACCTCCCTAACAACCCCATCCATAAACAAATTAAACAACCATGGAGACATCACACACCCCTGCCGCAAACCTACATTCACTGAGAACCAATCACTTTCCTCTCTTCCTACACGTACACATGCCTTACATCCTCGATAAAATTTTTCACTGCTTCTAACAACTTTCCTCCCACACCATATATTCTTAATACCTTCCACAGAGCATCTCTATCAACTCTATCATATGCCTTCTCCAGATCCATAAATGCTACATACAAATCCATTTGCTTTTCTAAGTACTTCTCACCTACATTCTTCAAAGCAAACACCTGATCCACACATCCTCTACCACTTCTGAAACCACACTGCTCTTCCCCAATCTGATGCTCTGTACATGCCTTCACCCTCTCAATCAATACCCTGCCATATAATTTGCCAGGAATACTCAACAAACTTATACCTCTGTAATTTGAGCACTCACTCTTATCCCCTTTCCCTTTGTACAATGGCACTATGCACGCATTCCACCAATCCTCAGGCGGAATTTACTTTCTTACATTCTATCACACACTCCCACAACTCCTGTTTCAGGAGAACTGCTACTCCTTCCCTTGCTCTTGTCCTCTCACTAACCCCTGACTTTACTCGCAAGACATTCCCAAACCACTCTTCGCCTTTACCCTTGAGCTTTGTTTCACTCAGAGCCAAAACATCCAGTTTCCTTTCCTCAAACATACTACCTATCTCTCCTTTTTTCACATCTTGGTTACATCCACACACATTTAGACACCCCAATCTGAGTCTACGAGGAGTATGAGCACTCCCCGCGTGACTCCTTCTGTTTCCCAGTTTTTTAGAAAGTTAAAAATTACAAGGAGGGGAGGATTTCTGGCCCCCTGCTCCCGTCCCCTCTAGTCGCTAGGGTGTTTTGAAGTGGTTTGGGCACATGGAGAGAATGAGCGAGGAAAGATTGACCAAGAAGATATATGTGTCGGAGGTGGAGGGAACAAGGAGAAGAGGGAGACCAAATTGGAGGTGGAAAGATGGAGTGAAAAAGATTTTGTGTGATCGGGGCCTGAACATGCAGGAGGGTGAAAGGAGGGCAAGGAATAGAGTGAATTGGAGCGATGTGGTATACCGGGGTTGACGTGCTGTCAGTGGATTGAATCAAGGCATGTGAAGCGGCTGGGGTAAACCATGGAAAGCTGTGTAGGTGTGTATATTTGCGTGTGTGGACGTATGTATATACATGTGTATGGGGGTGGGTTGGGCCATTTCTTTCGTCTGTTTCCTTGCGCTACCTCGCAAACGCGGGAGACAGCGACAAAGTATAATAAAAAAATAAAAAAATAATATATATATATATATATATATATATATATATATATATATTTTTCATACTATTCGCCATTTCCCGCGTTAGCAAGGTAGCGTTAAGAACAGAGGACTGGGCCTTGGAGGGAATATCCTCACCTGGCCCCCTTCTCTGTTCCTTCTTTTGGAAAATTAAAATAAAAGAGAGGGGAGGATTTCCAGCCCCCTGCTCCCTTCCCTTTTAGTCGCCTTCTACGACACATAGGGAATACGTGGGAAGTATTCTTCCTCCCCTATCCCCAAGGATAATATATATATATATATATATATATATATATATATATATATTTTTTTTTTCTTATTATACTTTGTCGCTGTCTCCCGCGTTTGCGAGGTAGCGCAAGGAAACAGACGAAAGAAATGGCCCAACCCCCCCCCATACACATGTATATACATACGCCCACACACGCAAATATACATACCTACACAGCTTCCATGGTTTACCCCAGACGCTTCACATGCCTTGATTCAATCCACTGACAGCACGTCAACCCCCGTATACCACATCGCTCCAATTCACTCTATTCCTTGCCCTCCTTTCACCCTCCTGCATGTTCAGGCCCCGATCACACAAAATCTTTTTCACTCCATCTTTCCACCTCCAATTTGGTCTCCCTCTTCTCCTTGTTCCCTCCACCTCTGACACATATATCCTCTTGGTCAATCTTTCCTCACTCATCCTCTCCATGTGACCAAACCACTTCAAAACACCCTCTTCTGCTCTCTCAACCACGCTCTTTTTATTTCCACACATCTCTCTTACCCTTACGTTACTCACTCGATCACACCACCTCACACCACACATTGTCCTCAAACATCTCATTTCCAGCACATCCATCCTCCTGCGCACAACTCTATCCATAGCCCAAGCCTCACAACCATACAACATTGTTGGAACCACTATTCCTTCAAACATACCCATTTTTGCTTTCCGAGATAATGTTCTCGACTTCCACACATTCTTCAAGGCCCCCAGGATTTTCGCCCCCTCCCCCACCCTATGATCCACTTCCACTTCCATGGTTCCATCCGCTGCCAGATCCACTCCCATATATCTAAAACACTTCACTTCCTCCAGTTTTTCTCCATTCAAACTCACCTCCCAATTGACTTGACCCTCAACCCTACTGTACCTAATAACCTTGCTCTTATTCACATTTACTCTTAACTTTCTTCTTCCACACACTTTTCCAAACTCAGTCACCAGCTTCTCCCAATTGACTTGACCCTCAACCCTACTGTACCTAATAACCCTTGCTCTTATTCACATTTACTCTTAACTTTCTTCTTCCACACACTTTTCCAAACTCAGCTTCTGCAGTTTCTCACATGAATCAGCCACCAGCGCTGTATCATCAGCGAACAACAAGTGACTCACTTCCCAAGCTCTCTCATCCCCAACAGACTTCATACTTGCCCCTCTTTCCAAAACTCTTGCATTCACCTCCCTAACAACCCCATCCATAAACAAATTAAACAACCATGGAGACATCACACACCCCTGCCGCAAACCTACATTCACTGAGAACCAATCACTTTCCTCTCTTCCTACACGTACACATGCCTTACATCCTCGATAAAAACTTTTCACTGCTTCTAACAACTTTCCTCCCACACCATATATTCTTAATACCTTCCACAGAGCATCTCTATCAACTCTATCATATGCCTTCTCCAGATCCATAAATGCTACATACAAATCCATTTGCTTTTCTAAGTATTTCTCACATACATTCTTCAAAGCAAACACCTGATCCACACATCCTCTACCACTTCTGAAACCACACTGCTCTTCCCCAATCTGATGCTCTGTACATGCCTTCACCCTCTCAATCAATACCCTCCCATATAATTTACCAGGAATACTCAACAAACTTATACCTCTGTAATTTGAGCACTCACTCTTATCCCTTATCACTTTTTTTTTTTTTTTTTTATACTTTGTCGCTGTCTCCCGCATTTGCGAGGTAGAGCAAGGAAACAGACGAAAGAAATGGCCCAACCCCCCCCATACACATGTATATACATACGTCCACACACGCAAATATACATACCTACACAGCTTTACATGGTTTACCCCAGACGCTTCACATGCCTTGATTCAATCCACTGACAGCACGTCAACCCCGGTATACCACATCGCTCCAATTCACTCTATTCCTTGCCCTCCTTTCACCCTCCTGCATGTTCAGGCCCCGATCACACAAAATCTTTTTCACTCCATCTTTCCACCTCCAATTTGGTCTCCCTCTTCTCCTCGTTCCCTCCACCTCCGACACATATATCCTCTTGGTCAATCTTTCCTCACTCATTCTCTCCATGTGCCCAAACCACTTCAAAACACCCTCTTCTGCTCTCTCAACCACGCTCTTTTTATTTCCACACATATCTCTTACCCTTACGTTACTCACTCGATCAAACCACCTCACACCACACATTGTCCTCAAACATCTCATTTCCAGCACATCCATCCTCCTGCGCACAACTCTATCCATAGCCCACGCCTCGCAACCATACAACATTGTTGGAACCACTATTCCTTCAAACATACCCATTTTTGCTTTCCGAGATAATGTTCTCGACTTCCACACATTCTTCAAGGCTCCCAGAATTTTCGCCCCCTCCCCCACCCTATGATCCACTTCCGCTTCCATGGTTCCATCCGCTGCCAGATCCACTCCCAGATATCTAAAACACTTCACTTCCTCCAGTTTTTCTCCATTCAAACTCACCTCCCAATTGACTTGACCCTCAACCCTACTGTACCTAATAACCTTGCTCTTATTCACATTTACTCTTAACTTTCTTCTTCCACACACTTTACCAAACTCAGTCACCAGCTTCTGCAGTTTCTCACATGAATCAGCCACCAGCGCTGTATCATCAGCGAACAACAACTGACTCACTTCCCAAGCTCTCTCATCCCCAACAGACTTCATACTTGCCCCTCTTTCCAAAACTCTTGCATTTACCTCCCTAACAACCCCATCCATAAACAAATTAAACAACCATGGAGACATCACACACCCCTGCCGCAAACCTACATTCACTGAGAACCAATCACTTTCCTCTCTTCCTACACGTACACATGCCTTACATCCTCGATAAAAACTTTTCACTGCTTCTAACAACTTTCCTCCCACACCATATATTCTTAATACCTTCCACAGAGCATCTCTATCAACTCTATCATATGCCTTCTCCAGATCCATAAATGCTACATACAAATCCATTTGCTTTTCTAAGTATTTCTCACATACATTCTTCAAAGCAAACACCTGATCCACACATCCTCTACCACTTCTGAAACCACACTGCTCTTCCCCAATCTGATGCTCTGTACATGCCTTCACCCTCTCAATCAATACCCTCCCATATAATTTACCAGGAATACTCAACAAACTTATACCTCTGTAATTTGAGCACTCACTCTTATCCCCTTTGCCTTTGTACAATGGCACTATGCACGCATTCCGCCAATCCTCAGGCACCTCACCATGAGTCATACATACATTAAATAACCTTACCAACCAGTCAACAATACAGTCACCCCCTTTTTTAATAAATTCCACTGCAATACCATCCAAACCTGCTGCCTTGCCGGCTTTCATCTTCCGCAAAGCTTTCACTACCTCTTCTCTGTTTACCAAATCATTTTCCCTAACCCTCTCACTTTGCACACCACCTCGACCAAAACACCCTATATCTGCCACTCTATCATCAAACACATTCAACAAACCTTCAAAATACTCACTCCATCTCCTTCTCACATCACCACTACTTGTTATCACCTCCCCATTTGCGCCCTTCACTGAAGTTCCCATTTGCTCCCTTGTCTTACGCACTTTATTTACCTCCTTCCAGAACATCTTTTTATTCTCCCTAAAATTTAATGATACTCTCTCACCCCAACTCTCATTTGCCCTTTTTTTCACCTCTTGCACCTTTCTCTTGACCTCCTGTCTCTTTCTTTTATACATCTCCCACTCAATTGCATTTTTTCCCTGCAAAAATCGTCCAAATGCCTCTCTCTTCTCTTTCACTGATACTCTTACTTCTTCATCCCACCACTCACTACCCTTTCTAATCAACCCACCTCCCACTCTTCTCATGCCACAAGCATCTTTTGCGCAATCCATCACTGATTCCCTAAATACATCCCATTCCTCCCCCACTCCCCTTACTTCCATTGTTCTCACCTTTTTCCATTCTGTACTCAGTCTCTCCTGGTACTTCCTCACACAGGTCTCCTTCCCAAGCTCACTTACTCTCACCACCCTCTTCACCCCAACATTCACTCTTCTTTTCTGAAAACCCATACAAATCTTCACCTTAGCCTTCACAAGATAATGATCAGACATCCCTCCAGTTGCACCTCTCAGCACATTAACATCCAAAAGTCTCTCTTTCGCTAGAGGCTGAGTGTGAACGAATAGGGCCTTTGTTGTCTTTTCCTAGCACTACCTCACACACATGAGGGGGAAGGATGTTGTTATTCCATGTGTGGCGGGGTGGCGATGGGAATGAATAAAGGCAGACAGTATGAATTATTATGTATATTTGCGTGTGTGGACGTATGTACATGTGTATGGGGGGGGGGGGGCCATTTCTTTTGTCTGTTTCCTTGCCCTACCTCGCAAACGCGGGAGACAGCGACAAAGTATAAAAAAAAAAGTATGAATTATGTACATGGGTATATATGTATATGTCTGTGTGTGTATATATATGTGTGCGTTGAGATGTATAGGTGTGTATATGTGGTGTGTGTGGACGTGTATGTATATGCATGTGTGTGTGGGTGGGTTGGGCCATTCTTTCGTCTGTTTCCTTGCACTACCTCGCTGGCGCGGGGGACGGCGACAGGGCAAAGTGAATAAATAGATAAATATATATAGGGGAGAAAGAATACTTCCCACGTATTCCCTGCATGTCATAGAAGGCGACTAAAAGGGAAGGGAGCGGGGGCTGGAAATCCTCCCCTCTCATTATTTTTTAAATTTTCCAAAAGAAGGAACAGAAAAGGGGGCCATATGAGGATATTCCCTCAAAGGCCGAGTCCTCTGTTCTTAACGCTACCTCGCTAATGCGGGAAATGGCGAATAGTATGAAAATATATATATATATATATATATATATATATATATATATATATATATATATATATATATATATATTTTTTTTTTTTTTTATACTTTGTCGCTGTCTCCCGCATTTGCGAGGTAGCGCAAGGAAACAGACGAAAGAAATGGCCCAACCCCCCCCCATACACATGTACATACACACGTCCACACACGCAAATATACATACCTACACAGCTTTCCATGGTTTACCCCAGACGCTTCACATGCCCTGATTCAATCCACTGACAGCACGTCAACCCCTGTATACCACATCGCTCCAATTCACTCTATTCCTTGCCCTCCTTTCACCCTCCTGCATGTTCAGGCCCCGATCACACAAAATCTTTTTCACTCCATCTTTCCACCTCCAATTTGGTCTCCCTCTTCTCCTCGTTCCCTCCACCTCCGACACATATATCCTCTTGGTCAATCTTTCCTCACTCATTCTCTCCATGTGCCCAAACCATTTCAAAACACCCTCTTCTGCTCTCTCAACCACGCTCTTTTTATTTCCACACATCTCTCTTACCCTTACGTTACTTACTCGATCAAACCACCTCACACCACACATTGTCCTCAAACATCTCATTTCCAGCACATCCATCCTCCTGCGCACAACTCTATCCATAGCCCACGCCTCGCAACCATACAGCATTGTTGGAACCACTATTCCTTCAAACATACCCATTTTTGCTTTCCGAGATAATGTTCTCGACTTCCACACATTTTTCAAGGCTCCCAAAATTTTCGCCCCCTCCCCCACCCTATGATCCACTTCCGCTTCCATGGTTCCATCCGCTGACAGATCCACTCCCAGATATCTAAAACACTTCACTTCCTCCAGTTTTTCTCCATTCAAACTCACCTCCCAATTGACTTGACCCTCAACCCTACTGTACCTAATAACCTTGCTCTTATTCACATTTACTCTTAACTTTCTTCTTCCACACACTTTACCAAACTCAGTCACCAGCTTCTGCAGTTTCTCACATGAATCAGCCACCAGTGCTGTATCATCAGCGAACAACAACTGACTCACTTCCCAAGCTCTCTCATCCCCAACAGACTTCATACTTGCCCCTCTTTCCAGGACTCTTGCATTTACCTCCCTAACAACCCCATCCATAAACAAATTAAACAACCATGGAGACATCACACACCCCTGCCGCAAACCTACATTCACTGAGAACCAATCACTTTCCTCTCTTCCTACACGTACACATGCCTTACATCCTCGATAAAAACTTTTCACTGCTTCTAACAACTTGCCTCCCACACCATATATTCTTAATACCTTCCACAGAGCATCTCTATCAACATAAATTATATATATATATATATATATATATATATATTTTTTTTTTTTTTTTTTTCAAACTATTCGCCATTTCCCGCGTTAGCGAGGTAGCATTAAGAACAGAGAACTGGGCCACTGAGGGAATATCCTCACCTGGCCCCCCTCTCTGTTCCTTCTTTTGGAAAATTAAAAAAAAATTGAGAGGGGAGGATTTCCAGCCCCCCGCTCCCTCCCCTTTTAGTCGCCTTCTACGACACGCAGGGAATACGTGGGAAGTATTCTTTCTCCCCTATCCCCAGGGATATATATATATATATATATATATATATATATATATATATATATATATATATATATATATATATATATATATATACATATATATACATATATATATACATATATATATGGAAGGAATAGAGTGAATTGGAATGATGTGGCATACCGGGGTCGACGTGCTGTTAATGGATTGAACCAGGGCATGTGAAGCGTCTGGGGTAAAACATGGAAAGTTCTGTGGGGCCTGGATGTGGAAAGGAGCTGTGGTTTTGGTTCATTATTACATGACAGCTAGAGACTGAGAGTGAACGAATGGGGCCTTTGTTGTCTTTTCCTACCGCTACCTCGCACACATGAGGGGGGAGGGGTTTGTTATTTCATGTGTGGCGAGGTGGCGATGGGAATGAATAAAGGCAGACAGTATGATTTATGTACATGTGTATATATGTATATGTTTGTGTGTGTATATATATATATATATATATACATTGAGATGTATAGGTATGTATATTTGCGTGTGTAGATATGTACGTATATACATGTGTATGTGGGTGTGTTTGGCCATTCTTTCGTCCGTTTCCATGCGCTACCTCGCCAACGCGGGAGACAGAGACAAAGCAAAATAAAAAAAAGAAAAAAAAAATATTTATTAATTATTATACTTTGTCAGTCTCCCGCATTAGCGAGGTAGCACAAAGAAACAGACAAAAGAATGGCCAAACCCACCCACATATACATGTATATACATAAATGCCCACACATATACATTTCAATGTATATATACATATACATACACAGACATATACATATATACACATATACATATTCATACGTGCTGCCTTCATCCATTCATGCTGCCACCCCGTCATGCATGAAATGACACCCCCCTACCCCCGCATGTTTACAGGGTTGCGTAGGAAAAAACAAAAAAGGGCCCACATTCGTTCACACTCATCTCTAGCTGTCATGTATAATGCAATGAAACCACAACTCCCTTTCCACATATAAGCCCCACAAAACTTTCCATGGTTTACCCTAGATGCTTCACATTCCCTGGTTCAATCCATTGACAGCAAGACGACCCCAGTATACCACAATTTTCCAATTCACTCTATTCCTTGAATGTCTTTCACACTCCTGTATGTTCAAGCCCGATCGCTCATAATCTTTTTCAAACCAAACCTTCCACCTCCAATTTGGTCTCCCCCTTCTCCTCGTTTCCCCCCCCAAATCTGACATATAATCCTCTTTGTCAAACTTTCCTCACTCATTTCCCCATGTGACCAAACCATATCAAAACCCTCTTCTGCTCCTCAACCACACTTTTTTTTTTTACCACACATATCTCTTACCCTTTCATTACTTACTCGATCAAACCACCCCACACCACATATTGTCCTCAAACATCTCATTTCCAGCACATTCACCTCCTCCAACAACTCTACCTATAGCCCATGCCTCAAAACCATATAATATTGTTGAAACCAAATAATCCTTCAAATATACCCATTTTTGCTCTCGGAGATAACATTCTCGCCTTCCCCACATTCTTTAACGCTCGCAGAACCTTTGGCCCCCCCCCCACCCTGTGACTAACTTCCGCCCCCATGGTTCCATCCGCTGCCAAATCCACTCCCAGATATCTAAAACACTTCACTTCTCCCGTTTCTCTCCATTCAAACTTTCCTCCTAATTTGCTTCTCCCTCAACCCTACTGAAACCAATAACCTTGCTCTTATTCACATTTAATCTCAGCTTTCTTTTTTACCCCAAATTTACCAAACTCATTCACCCGCTTCTGCATTTTCCACCAAATCAGCCACCAGCACTGTATCATCAGTGAACAACTGACTCACTTCCCAAGCCCCCTAATCACCAACAGACTGCATACTTGCCCTCTTTCCACAACTCTTGCATTCACCTCCCTAACTTCCCCATCCATAAACAATTAAAGAAACATGGGGACATCACCACCCTTTACGTAAACCGAAATTCACTGGGAACCAATCCCTTTCCTCTCTTCCTACTCGTACACATGCCTTACATCGATAAAACACTTTTCACTGCTTCTGCAAATTAACTCCGACACCATATAATCTTAACACCTTCGCAGAGCATCTCTATCAACTCTACCCTATGCCTTCTCCAGATCATGAATGCTACATACAAGTCCCCTAGTTTTTCTAAGTATTTCTCACATGCATTCTTCAAAGCAAACACATGATCCACACATCCTCTACCACTTTTGAAACCACACTGCTCTTCCTAATCTGATCTCTGTCCATGCCTTCACCCTCTCAATCAATACCTCCCTTATAAGCTCAAGGGTAAAGGGGAAGAGTGGTTTGGGAATTTTCTTGGGAGTTAAATCAGGGGTTGGTGAGAGGACAAGAGCAAGGAAGGAGTAGCACTACTGAAGCAGGAGTTGTGGGAGTAAGTGATAGAGTGTAAGAAAGTAAACTCTAGATAAATATGGGTAAAACTGAAAGTGGAAGGAGAGAGATGGGTGAATTTTTGGTGCCTATCCACCTGGTCATGAGATGAAAGATCATGAGTCAAGTGTTTTGAGAGCAGCTGTGTGCGCGTGTTAGCAGCTTTGATGCATGAGACGGCTTATAGTGATGGATGATTAGAATGCAAAGGTGAGTAATGTGGCAGTTGAGGGAAAAACTGGTGTACATGGGGTGTTCAGTGTTGCAAATGGAAATGGTGAAGAGCTTGTAGAGTTGTGTGCTGAAAAAGGGCTCGTGATTGGGAATAAACCCGATTTAAAAGGAGAGTTTACATAAGTTTACGCGTTGGAAAGGATCACAATTTTGCATGTGATCAAGTATATTCTTAAGAGTCCACGGGGAACATGAAACACGATAATTTCCCTAGTGCATTTCATGTAATAATCACATCATCAGGGGAGACACAATAGAGAAATATAACAGTCAGTTGATATACAACAAAGAGACATAGCTAGAATGCCATCTCATTAACATGCGACTGTCCAAGACAATCGCATGAGAAGAGTGGGAGGTGGGTTGATTAGAAAGGGTAGAGAGTGGTGGGATGAAGAAGTAAGAGTATTAGTGAAAGAGAAGAGAGAGGCATTTGGGACGATTTTTGCAGGGAAAAAATGCAATTGAGTGGGAGACGTATAAAAGAAAGAGACAGGAGGTCAAGAGAAAGGTGCAAGAGGTGAAAAAAAGGGCAAATGAGAGTTGGGGTGAGAGAGTATCATTAAATTTTAGGGAGAATAAAAAGATGTTCTGGAAGGAGGAAAATAAAGTGCGTAAGACAAGGGAGCAAATGGGAACTTCAGTGAAGGGCGCAAATGGGGAGGTGATAACAAGTAGTGGTGATGTGAGAAGGAGATGGAGTGAGTATTTTGAAGGTTTGTTGAATGTGTTTGATGATAGAGTGGCAGATATAGGGTGTTTTGGTCGAGGTGGTGTGCAAAGTGAGAGGGTTAGGGAAAATGATTTGGTAAACAGAGAAGAGGTAGTGAAAGCTTTGCGGAATATGAAAGCTGGCAAGGCAGCAGGTTTGGATGGTATTGCAGTGGAATTTATTAAAAAAGTGGATGACTGTATTGTTGACTGGTTGGTAAGGTTATTTAATGTATGTATGACTCATGGTGAGGTGCCTGAGGATTGGCAGAATGCGTGCATAGTGCCATTGTACAAAGGCAAAGGGGATAAGAGTGAGTGCTCAAATTACAGAGGTATAAGTTTGCTGAGTATTCCTGGTAAATTATATGGGAGGGTATTGATTGAGAGGGTGAAGGCATGTACAGAGCATCAGATTGGGGAAGAGCAGTGTGGTTTTCAGAAGTGGTAGAGGATGTGTGGATCAGGTGTTTGCTTTGAAGAATGTATGTGAGAAATACTTAGAAAAGCAAATGGATTTGTATGTAGCATTTATGGATCTGGAGAAGGCATATGATAGAGTTGATAGAGATGCTCTGTGGAAGGTATTAAGAATATATGGTGTGGGAGGAAAGTTGTTAGAAGCAGTGAAAAGTTTTTATCGAGGATGTAAGGCATGTGTACGTGTAGGAAGAGAGGAAAGTGATTGGTTCTCAGTGAATGTAGGTTTGCGGCAGGGGTGTGTGATGTCTCCATGGTTGTTTAATTTGTTTATGGATGGGGTTGTTAGGGAGGTAAATGCAAGAGTTTTGGAAAGAGGGGCAAGTATGAAGTCTGTTGGGGATGAGAGAGCTTGGGAAGTGAGTCAGTTGTTGTTCGCTGATGATACAGCGCTGGTGGCTGATTCATGTGAGAAACTGCAGAAGCTGGTGACTGAGTTTGGAAAAGTGTGTGGAAGAGGAAAGTTAAGAGTAAATGTGAATAAGAGCAAGGTAATTAGGTACAGTAGGGTTGAGGGTCAAGTCAATTGGGAGGTGAGTTTGAATGGAGAAAAACTGGAGGAAGTGAAGTGTTTTAGATATCTGGGAGTGGATCTGGCAGCGGATGGAACCATGGAAGCGGAAGTGGATCATAGGGTGGGGGAGGGGGCGAAAATTCTGGGGGCCTTGAAGAATGTGTGGAAGTCGAGAACATTATCTCGGAAAGCAAAAATGGGTATGTTTGAAGGAATAGTGGTTCCAACAATGTTGCATGGTTGCGAGGCGTGGGCTATGGATAGAGTTGTGCGCAGGAGGATGAATGTGCTGGAAATGAGATGTTTGAGGACAATGTGTGGTGTGAGGTGGTTTGATCGAGTGAGTAACGTAAGGGTAAGAGCGATGTGTGGAAATAAAAAGAGCGTGGTTGAGAGAGCAGAAGAGGGTGTTTTGAAGTGGTTTGGGCACATGGAGAGGATGAGTGAGGAAAGATTGACCAAGAGGATATATGTGTCGGAGGTGGAGGGAGCAAGGAGAAGAGGGAGACCAAATTGGAGGTGGAAAGATGGAGTGAAAAAGATTTTGTGTGATCGGGGCCTGGACATGCAGGAGGGTGAAAGGAGGGCAAGGAATAGAGTGAATTGGAGCGATGTGGTATACCGCGGTTGACGTGCTGTCAGTGGATTGAATCAAGGCATGTGAAGCGTCTGGGGTAAACCATGGAAAGCTGTGTAGGTATGTATATTTGCGTGTGTGGAAGTATGTATATACATGTGTATGGGGGGGGGCCATTTCTTTCATCTGTTTCCTTGCGCTACCTCGCAAACGCGGGAGACAGCGACAAAGTATAAAAAAAAAAAAAATATATATATATATATATATATATATATATATATATATTTTTTTTTTTTTCTTTTTTTTTTCTTTTTTTTTTTTTCCATGGTTCCATCCGCTGCCAGATCCA
Organism: Panulirus ornatus; assembly: GCF_036320965.1. Classification (NCBI taxonomy): domain Eukaryota; kingdom Metazoa; phylum Arthropoda; class Malacostraca; order Decapoda; family Palinuridae; genus Panulirus; species Panulirus ornatus. The sequence goes on along the minus strand of NC_092229.1, from coordinate 26,289,725 downwards.
CTCCCAGATATCTAAAACACTTCACTTCCTCCAGTTTTTCTCCATTCAAACTCACCTCCCAATTGACTTGACCCTCAACCCTACTGTACCTAATAACCTTGCTCTTATTCACATTTACTCTTAACTTTCTTCTTCCACACACTTTTCCAAACTCAGTCACCAGCTTCTGCAGTCTCTCACATGAATCAGCCACCAGCGCTGTATCATCAGCGAACAACAACTGACTCACTTCCCAAGCTCTCTCATCCCCAACAGACTTCATACTTGCCCCTCTTTCCAAAACTCTTGCATTTACCTCCCTAACAACCCCATCCATAAACAAATTAAACAACCATGGAGACATCACACACCCCTGCCGCAAACCTACATTCACTGAGAACCAATCACTTTCCTCTCTTCCTACACGTACATATGCCTTACATCCTCGATAAAAACTTTTCACTGCTTCTAACAACTTTCCTCCCACACCATATATTCTTAATACCTTCCACAGAGCATCTCTATCAACTCTATCATATGCCTTCTCCAGATCCATAAATGCTACATACAAATCCATTTGCTTTTCTAAGTACTTCTCACATACATTCTTCAAAGCAAACACCTGATCCACACATCCTCTACCACTTCTGAAAACCACACTGCTCTTCCCCAATCTGATGCTCTGTACATGCCTTCACCCTCTCAATCAATACCCTCCCATATAATTTACCAGGAATACTCAGCAAACTTATACCTCTGTAATTTGAGCACTCACTCTTATCCCCTTTGCCTTTGTACAATGGCACTATGCACGCATTCCGCCAATCCTCAGGCACCTCACCATGAGTCATACATACATTAAATAACCTTACCAACCAGTCAACAATACAGTCACCCCCTTTTTTAATAAATTCCACTGCAATACCATCCAAACCTGCTGCCTTGCCGGCTTTCATCTTCCGCAAAGCTTTCACTACCTCTTCTCTGTTTACCAAGTCATTTTCCCTAACCCTCTCACTTTGCACACCACCTCGACCAAAACACCCTATATCTGCCACTCTATCATCAAACACATTCAACAAACCTTCAAAATACTTACTCAATCTCCTTCTCACATCACCACTACTTGTTATGACCTCCCCATTTGCGCCCTTCACTGAAGTTCCCATTTGCTCCCTTGTCTTACGCACTTTATTTACCTCCTTCCAGAACATCTTTTTATTCTCCCTAAAATTTAATGATACTCTCTCACCCCAACCCTCATTTGCCCTTTTTTTCACCTCTTGCACCTTTCTCTTGACCTCCTGTCTCTTTCTTTTATACTTCTACCACTCAATTGCATTTTTTCCCTGCAAAAATCGTCCAAATGCCTCTCTCTTCTCTTTCACTAATACTCTTACTTCTTCATCCCACCACTCACTACCCTTTCTAATCAACCCACCTCCCACTCTTCTCATGCCACAAGCATCTTTTGCACAATCCATCACTGATTCCCTAAATACATCCCATTCCTCCCCCACTCCCCTTACTTCCATTGTTCTCACCTTTTTCCATTCTGTACTCAGTCTTTCCTGGTACTTCCTCACACAGGTCTCCTTCTCAAGCTCACTTACTCTCACCACCCTCTTCACCCCAACATTCACTCTTCTTTTCTGAAAACCCATACAAATCTTCACCTTAGCCTCCACAAGATAATGATCAGACATCCCTCCAGTTGCACCTCTCAGCACATTAACATCCAAAAGTCTCTCTTTCGCACACCTGTCAATTCACACGTAATATATATATATATATATATATATGTATATATATATATATATATATATATATATATATATCCCTGGGGATAGGGGATTAAGAATACTTCCCACGTATTCCCTGCGTGTCGTAGAAGGCGACTAAAAGGGGAGGGAGTGGGGGCTGGAAATCCTCCCCTCTCTCTTTTTTTTTTTTTTTTTTTTCTAATTTTTCCAAAAGAAGGAACAGAAGGGGCCAGGTGAGGATATTCCAAAAAAGGCCCAGTCCTCTGTTCCTAACGCTACCTCACAAACGTGGGAAATGGCGAATAGTTTAAAAGAAAAGAAATATATATATATATATATATATATATATATATATATATATATATATATATATATATATATTCTTTCTTTCTTTTAAACTATTATCCATTTCCCGCGTTAGCAAGGTAGCGTTAAGAACAGAGGACTGGGCCTTTTTTTGGAATATCCTCAACTGGCCCCCTCTGTTCCTTCCTTTGGAAAATTAAAAAAAAAAAAACGAGAGGGGAGGATTTCCAGCAGGGAATACGTGGGAAGTATTCTTAATCCCCTATCCCAGGGATATATATATATATATATATATATATATATATATATATATATATATATTATAACTTTCTAAAAGGGGAAACAGAAGAAGGAGTCACGCGGGGAGTGCTCATCCTCCTCGAAGGCTCAGATTGGGGTGTCTAAATGTATGTGGATGTAACCAAGATGAGAAAAGAGGAGAGACAGGTAGTATGTTTGAGGAAAGGAACCTGGATGTTTTGGCTCTGAGTGAAACGAAGCTCAAGGGTAAAGGGGAAGAGTGGTTTGGAAATGTCTTGGGAGTAAAGTCAGGGGTTAGTGAGAGGACAAGAGCAAGGGAAAGAGTAGCACTACTCCTGAAACAGGAGTGGTGGGAGCATGTGATAGAGTGTAAGAAAGTAAGCTCTAGATTGATATGGGTAAAACTGAAAGTTGATGGAGAGAGATGGGTGATTATTGGTGCATATGCACCTGGGCATGAGAAGAAAGATCACGAGAGGCAAGTGTTTTGGGAGCAGGTAAATGAGTGTCATAGTGGTTTTGATGCACGACACTGGGTTATAGTGATGGGTGATTTGAATGCAGAGGTGAGTAATATGGCAGTTGAGGGAATAATTGGTATACATGTGGTGTTCAGTGTTGTAAATGGAAATGGTGAATAGCTTGGAGATTTATGTGCTGAAAAAGGCCTGGTGATTGGGAATACCTGGTTTAAAAAGAGAGATATACACAAATATACATATGTAAGTAGGAGAGATGGCCAGAGAGCGTTATTGGATTACGTGTTAATTGATAGGCGCATGAAAGAGACTCTTCGATGTTAATGTGCTGAGAGGTATACCACATCGTTCCAATTCACTCTATTCCTTGCATGCCTTTCACCCTCCTGCATGTTCAGGCCCCGATCACTCAAAATCTTTTTCACTCCATCTTTATATCTCCAAGTTGGTCTCCCACTTCTCCTCGTTCCCTCCACCTCTGACACATATATCCTCTTCATCAATCTTTCCTCACTCATTCTCTCCATGTGATCAAACCATTTCAAAACACCCTCTTCTGCTCTCTCAACCACACTCTTTTTATTTCCACACATCTCTCTTACCCTTAAATTGCTTACTCGATCAAACCACCTCACACCACATATTGTCCTCAAACATCTCATTTCCAGCACATCCACCCTCCTGCGCACAACTCTATCCATAGCCCACTCCTCAAACATCTCATTTCCAGCACATCCACCCTCCTGCGCACAACTCTATCCATAGCCCACACCTCACAACCGTAGAACATTCTTGGAACCACTATTCCTTCAAACATACTCATTTTTGCTTTCCAAGATAATGTTCTCGACTTCCACACATTCTTCAAGGCTCCCAGAATTTTCGCCCTCTCCCCCACCCTATGATTCACTTCCGCTTCCATGGTTCCATCCGCTGCCAGATCCACTCCCAAATATCTAAAACACTTCCATTGTTCTCACCTTTTTCCATTCTGTACTCAGTCTCTCCTGGTACTTCCTCACACAAGTCTCCTTCCCAAGCTCACTTACTCTCACCACCCGCTTAACCCCAACATTCACTCTTCTTTTCTGAAAACCCATACAAATCTCCACCTTAGCCTCCACAAGATAATGATCAGACATCCCTCCAGTTGCACCTCTCAGCACATTAACATCCAAAAGTCTCTCTTTCACGCGCCTGTCAATTAACATGTAATCCAATAACACTCTCTGGCCGTCTCTCCTACTTACATACGTATACTTATGTATATCTCGCTTTTTAAACCAGGTATTCCAAATCACCAGTCCTTTTTCAGCACATAAATCTACAAGCTCTTCACCATTTCCATTTACAACACTGAACACCCCATGTATACCAATTATTCCCTCAACTGCCACATTACTCACCTTTGCATTCAAATCACCCATCACTATAACCCGGTCTCATGCATCAAAACCACTAACACACTCATTCAGCTGCTCCCAAAACACTTGCCTCTCATGTTCTCTCTTCTCATGCCCAGGTGCATATGCACCAATAATCACCCATCTCTCTCCATCAACTTTCAGTTTTTTTTGTTTTTTTTTTTTCCGCTGTCTCCCGTGTTTCCGAGGTAGCGCAAGGAAACAGACGAAAGAAATGGCCCAACCCACCCCCATACACATGCCTTGATTCAATCCACTGACAGCACGTCAACCCCGGTATACCACATCGCTCCAATTCACTCTATTCTTTGCCCTCCTTTCACCCTCCTGCATGTTCAGGCCCCAATCACACAAAATCTTTTTCACTCCATCTTTCCACCTCCAATTTGGTCTCCCTCTTCTCCTCGTTCCCTCCACCTCCGACACATATATCCTCTTGGTCAATCTTTCCTCACTCATTCTCTCCATGTGACCAAACCATTTCAAAACACCCTCTTCTGCTCTCTCAACCACGCTCTTTTTATTTCCACACATCTCTCTTACCCTTACGTTACTTACTCGATCAAACCACCTCACACCACACATTGTCCTCAAACATCTCATTTCCAGCACATCCATCCTCCTGCGCACAACTCTATCCATAGTCCACGCCTCGCAACCATACAACATTGTTGGAACCACTATTCCTTCAAACATACCCATTTTTGCTTTCCGAGATAATGTTCTCGACTTCCACACATTCTTCAAGGCTCTCAGAATTTTCGCCCCCTCCCCCACCCTATGATCCACTTCCGCTTCCATGGTTCCATTCGCTGCCAGATCCACTCCCAGATATCTAAAACACTTCACTTCCTCCAGTTTTTCTCCATTCAAACTCACCTCCCAATTGAATTGACCCTCAACCCTACTGTACCTAATAACCTTGCTCTTATTCACATTTACTCTTAACTTTCTTCTTTCACACGCTTTACCAAACTCAGTCACCAGCTTCTGCAGTTTCTCACATGAATCAGCCACCAGCGCTGTATCATCAGCGAACAACAACTGACTCACTTCCCAAGCTCTCTCATCCCCAACAGACTTCATACTTGCCCCTCTTTCCAAAACTCTTGCATTCACCTCCCTAACAACCCCATCCATAAACAAATTAAACAACCATGGAGACATCACACACCCCTGCCGCAAACCTACATTCACTGAGAACCAATCACTTTCCTCTCTTCCTACACGTACACATGCCTTACATCCTCGATAAAAACTTTTCACTGCTTCTAACAACTTGCCTCCCACACCATATATTCTTAATACCTTCCACAGAGCATCTCTATCAACTCTATCATATGCCTTCTCCAGATCCATAAATGCTACATACAAATCCATTTGCTTTTCTAAGTACTTCTCACCTACATTCTTCAAAGCAAACACCTGATCCACACATCCTCTACCACTTCTGAAACCACACTGCTCTTCCCCAATCTGATGCTCTGTACATGCCTTCACCCTCTCAATCAATACCCTCCCATATAATTTGCCAGGAATACTCAACAAACTTATACCTCTGTAATTTGAGCACTCACTCTTATCCCCTTTGCCTTTGTACAATGGCACTATGCACGCATTCCGCCAATCCTCAGGCGGAATTTACTTTCTTACATTCTATCACACACTCCCACAACTCCTGTTTCAGGAGAACTGCTACTCCTTCCCTTGCTCTTGTCCTCTCACTAACCCCTGACTTTACTCGCAAGACATTCCCAAACCACTCTTCGCCTTTACCCTTGAGCTTCGTTTCACTCAGAGCCAAAACATCCAGTTTCCTTTCCTCAAACATACTACCTATCTCTCCTTTTTTCACATCTTGGTTACATCCACACACATTTAGACACCCCAATCTGAGTCTACGAGGAGTATGAGCACTCCCCGCGTGACTCCTTCTGTTTCCCAGTTTTTTAGAAAGTTAAAAATTACAAGGAGGGGAGGATTTCTGGCCCCCTGCTCCCGTCCCCTCTAGTCGCTAGGGTGTTTTGAAGTGGTTTGGGCACATGGAGAGAATGAGTGAGGAAAGATTGACCAAGAAGATATATGTGTCGGAGGTGGAGGGAATGAGGAGAAGAGGGAGACCAAATTGGAGGTGGAAAGATGGAGTGAAAAAGATTTTGTGTGATCGGGGCCTGAACATGCAGGAGGGTGAAAGGAGGGCAAGGAATAGAGTGAATTGGAGCGATGTGGTATACCGGGGTTGACGTGCTGTCAGTGGATTGAATCAAGGCATGTGAAGCGGCTGGGGTAAACCATGGAAAGCTGTGTAGGTGTGTATATTTGCGTGTGTGGACGTATGTATATACATGTGTATGGGGGTGGGTTGGGCCATTTCTTTCGTCTGTTTCCTTGCGCTACCTCGCAAACGCGGGAGACAGCGACAAAGTATAATAAAAAAATAAAAAAATAATATATATATATATATATATATATATATATATATATATATATATATATATATATATATTTTCATACTATTCGCCATTTCCCGCGTTAGCAAGGTAGCGTTAAGAACAGAGGACTGGGCCTTGGAGGGAATATCCTCACCTGGCCCCCTTCTCTGTTCCTTCTTTTGGAAAATTAAAAAAAAAAGAGAGGGGAGGATTTCCAGCCCCCTGCTACCTCCCCTTTTAGTCGCCTTCTACGACACGTAGGGAATACGTGGGAAGTATTCTTTCTCCCCTATCCCCAAGGATAATATATATATATATATATATATATATATATATATATATATTTTTTTTTATTATACTTTGTCGCTGTCTCCCGCGTTTGCGAGGTAGCGCAAGGAAACAGACGAAAGAAATGGCCCAACCCCCCCCATACACATGTATATACATACGTCCACACACGCAAATATACATACCTACACGACTTTCCATGGTTTACCCCAGACGCTTCACATGCCTTGATTCAATCCACTGACCACGTCAACCCCGGTATACCACATCACTCCAATTCACTCTATTCCTTGCCCTCCTCTCACCCTCCTGCATGTTCAGGCCCCGATCACACAAAATCTTTTTCACTCCATCTTTCCACCTCCAATTTGGTCTCCCTCTTCTCCTCGTTCCCTCCACCTCCGACACATATATCCTCTTGGTCAATCTTTCCTCACTCATTCTCTCCATGTGCCCAAACCACTTCAAAACACCCTCTTCTGCTCTCTCAACCACACTCTTTTTATTTCCACACATCTCTCTTACCCTTACGTTACTCACTCGATCAAACCATCTCACACCACACATTGTCCTCAAACATCTCATTTCCAGCACATCCATCCTCCTGCGCACAACTCTATCCATAGCCCACGCCTCGCAACCATACAACATTGTTGGAACCACTATTCCTTCAAACATACCCATTTTTGCTTTCCGAGATAATGTTCTCGACTTCCACACATTCTTCAAGGCCCCCAGAATTTTCGCCCCCTCCCCCACCCTATGATCCACTTCTGCTTCCATGGTTCCATCCGCTGCCAGATCCACTCCCAGATATCTAAAACACTTCACTTCCTCCAGTTTTTCTCCATTCAAACTCACCTCCCAATTGACTTGTCCCTCAACCCTACTGTACCTAATAACCTTGCTCTTATTCACATTTACTCTTAACTTTCTTCTTCCACACACTTAACCAAACTCAGTCACCAGCTTCTGCAGTTTCTCACATGAATCAGCCACCAGCGCTGTATCATCAGCGAACAACAACTGACTCACTTCCCAAGCTCTCTCATCCCCAACAGACTTCATACTTGCCCCTCTTTCCAAAACTCTTGCATTTACCTCCCTAACAACCCCATCCATAAACAAATTAAACAACCATGGAGACATCACACACCCCTGCCGCAAACCTACATTCACTGAGAACCAATCACTTTCCTCTCTTCCTACACGTACACATGCCTTACATCCTCGATAAAAACTTTTCACTGCTTCTAACAACTTTCCTCCCACACCATATATTCTTAATACCTTCCACAGAGCATCTCTATCAACTCTATCATATGCCTTCTCCAGATCCATAAATGCTACATACAACTCCATTTGCTTTTCTAAGTATTTCTCACATACATTCTTCAAAGCAAACACCTGATCCACACATCCTCTACCACTTCTGAAACCACACTGCTCTTCCCCAATCTGATGCTCTGTACATGCCTTCACCCTCTCAATCAATACCCTCCCATATAATTTACCAGGAATACTCAACAAACTTATACCTCTGTAATTTGAGCACTCACTCTTATCCCCTTTGCCTTTGTACAATGGCACTATGCACGCATTCCGCCAATCCTCAGGCACCTCACCATGAGTCATACATACATTAAATAACCTTACCAACCAGTCAACAATACAGTAACCCCCTTTTTTAATAAATTCCACTGCAATACCATCCAAACCTGCTGCCTTGCCGGCTTTCATCTTCCGCAAAGCTTTCACTACCTCTTCTCTGTTTACCAAATCATTTTCCCTAACCCTCTCACTTTGCACACCACCTCGACCAAAACACCCTATATCTGCCACTCTATCATCAAACACATTCAACAAACCTTCAAAATACTCACTCCATCTCCTTCTCACATCACCACTACTTGTTATCACCTCCTCATTTGCGCCCTTCACTGAAGTTCCCATTTGCTCCCTTGTCTTACGCACTTTATTTACCTCCTTCCAGAACATCTTTTTATTCTCCCTAAAATTTAATGATACTCTCTCACCCCAACTCTCATTTGCCCTTTTTTTCACCTCTTGCACCTTTCTCTTGACCTCCTGTCTCTTTCTTTTATACATCTCCCACTCAATTGCATTTTTTCCCTGCAAAAATCGTCCAAATGCCTCTCTCTTCTCTTTCACTAATACTCTTACTTCTTCATCCCACCACTCACTACCCTTTCTAATCAACCCACCTCCCACTCTTCTCATGCCACAAGCATCTTTTGTGCAATCCATCACTGATTCCCTAAATACATCCCATTCCTCCCCCACTCCCCTTACTTCCATTGTTCTCACCTTTTTCCATTCTGTACTCAGTCTCTCCTGGTACTTCCTCACACAGGTCTCCTTCCCAAGCTCACTTACTCTCACCACCCTCTTCACCCCAACATTCACTCTTCTTTTCTGAAAACCCATACAAATCTTCACCTTAGCCTTCACAAGATAATGATCAGACATCCCTCCAGTTGCACCTCTCAGCACATTAACATCCAAAAGTCTCTGTTTCGCTAGAGGCTGAGTGTGAACGAATAGGGCCTTTGTTGTCTTTTCCTAGCACTACCTCACACACATGAGGGGGAAGGATGTTGTTATTCCATGTGTGGCGGGGTGGCGATGGGAATGAATAAAGGCAGACAGTATGAATTATGTACATGGGTATATATGTATATGTCTGTGTGTGTATATATATGTGTGCATTGAGATGTATAGGTGTGTATATGTGGTGTGTGTGGACGTGTATGTATATGCATGTGTGTGTGGGTGGGTTGGGCCATTCTTTCGTCTGTTTCCTTGCACTACCTCGCTGGCGCGGGGGACGGCGACAGGGCAAAGTGAATAAATAGATAAATATATATAGGGGAGAAAGAATACTTCCCACGTATTCCCTGCATGTCGTAGAAGGCGACTAAAAGGGAAGGGAGCGGGGGCTGGAAATCCTCCCCTCTCATTATTTTTTAAATTTTCCAAAAGAAGGAACAGAGAAGGGGGCCATATGAGGATATTCCCTCAAAGGCCCAGTCCTCTGTTCTTAACGCTACCTCGCTAATGCGGGAAATGGCGAATAGTATGAAAAAATATATATATATATATATATATATATATATTTTTTTTTTTTTTTATACTTTGTCGCTGTCTCCCACGTTTGCGAGGTAGCGCAAGGAAACAGACGAAAGAAATGGCCCAACCCCCCCCCATACACATGTATATACATACGTCCACACACGCAAATATACATACCTACACAGCTTTCCATGGTTTACCCCAGACGCTTCACATGCCTTGATTCAATCCACTGACAGCACGTCAGCCCCGGTATACCACATCGCTCCAATTCACTCTGTTCCTTGCCCTCCTTTCACCCTCCTGCATGTTCAGGCTTGGACTATTCAGGTTGGTACCAAGGCTCCCCAGGCAGCTGGCAAGATCCACACTGACTTTGAGAAGGGCTTTATCATGGCTGAAGTTATGAAGTTTGATGATTTTAAGGAGGAAGGTTCTGAGACAGGTGTAAAGGGATGTTGAATGTGTTGGAACATTGAATGTCTATGAGTCGTTTCATTGCAGCTAAGTCAGGATTAGATCAGATATGGCTGTAGATTCAGGAACATTTTGGCCCCTCTCCGGGTAGATCTTGCCACTAGCAAAAACCAGCTGCTGGAAAGTATCACCAAAGAGGTCGCAATTATGTGGTAGAAGATGGTGATATAATATTCTTCAAGTTCAACACTGGTGGCTTGAAAAAGAAATGAGAGCAGGCATTGCTGGTGCTTCTGGTGATTTTCTATGTCCAAATGGTTGCAGTGTTCATTTGCACTCAACTATGATATCTTCAGTAAATCCTTTCTCAGGATAGATGTCAGTCTTTCATTAACCCAGTTGTATTCTTAAGTTCCATAGCTCTTCTTTTATTTGTTGATATAAGTTACCCTCTTGAGTTTTTTTTATACTGCAAGTTCAAAAAAATAGTCTCTTACAGCAAACATCTCCCTAACTAAGGGATGATTGTTTCTGTTTTGTTTTGTCATCTTTGGGTTTGGTATCGAAGTTTAGTTTCCTCAGCTTTACATCTCCATAACTGAAGGATGATTGTCATTCTTATTTTGTCATCTTAGTGATTGGTGTAGAAATTTAGTTTCTTCAGCTTTTTGTTTCCATAACTGAAGGATGATTGTTACTGTCTTGTCGTGTCATCTTAGTGATTGGTACAGAAATTTAGTTTCTTCAACATTACATCTCCATAACAGAGGGATAATTATTAGAAACACCTTTTCTTGAAACTATGGTGAATTTATAAGAAACTGGTATCCATTTATTCTTGTACAAAATATTATTTGGCATGATTGTAAGACTTTATAAATCCATATGTATATACGGTGTAAAGAATCACTCTTCTGAGATTAATGGAGTTGAATGATAATTTTTGCTTTATGCTTTAACAAGCTTTTATATAAGAATGTGTGACGTTTTTTTTGTAGCATATCTTATATATTTTCTATGTGGTTGTAAGTGCAATTACTTGTCATAATTCTATTCACACTGTTGAGAAAAATGATCAGTAAATGGAAACTTGGACATGGATGCAGAATGGTCACCAGAGCATCAGCATATTTTATGGACTACAAAAACTGATTATATATAAAGATATATATATATATATAGATATATTGAAGCTTGTTGATGCAGGGGTTTGATTGGTGAGAACTGATATTGACGTTTGTGTGGGTAAATTGTGCGTTTCCTTTTTTCCATGGCCAGAGGTTGAACCGTTGTGTGACGTTCATCTTTTTCGTTCGTTTCGGGCTGGAAGTTTCAGTTTTCTAAGTTGTTTCGTGCATTTTTCATGTGTATATGTGTGTATTTGTGTGTGGGTGTATGTGTGCGTGTGTGTGTGTATGTGTGTGTGTGTGTGTATATATATGTATATTATCCCTGGGGATAGGGGTGAAAGAATACTTCCCACGTATTCCTCGCGTGTCGTAGAAAGCGACTAGAGGGGACGGGAGCGGGGGGCCAGAAATCCTCCCCTCCTTGTATTAACTTTCTAAAAATGGGAAACAGAAGATATATATATACATATATATATATATATATATATATATATATATATATATATATATATATATATATATATATATATATATATATTTTTTTTATTATACTTTGTCGCTGTCTCCCGCGTTTGCGAGGTAGCGCAAGGAAACAGACGAAAGAAATGGCCCAACCCCCCCCCATACACATGTATATACATACGTCCACACACGCAAATATACATACCTACACAGCTTTCCATGGTTTACCCCAGACGCTTCACATGCCCTGCTTCAATCCACTGACAGCACGTCAACCCCGGTATACCACATCGCTCCAATTCACTCTATTCCTTGCCCTCCTTTCACCCTCCTGCATGTTCAGGCCCCGATCACACAAAATCTTTTTCACTCCATCTTTCCACCACCAATTTGGTCTCCCTCTTCTCCTTGTTCCCTCCACCTCCGACACATATATCCTCTTGGTCAATCTTTCCTCACTCATCCTCTCCATGTGCCCAAACCACTTCAAAACACCCTCTTCTGCTCTCTCAACCACGCTCTTTTTATTTCCACACATCTCTCTTACCCTTACGTTACTCACTCGATCAAACCACCTCACACCACACATTGTCCTCAAACATCTCATTTCCAGCACATCCATCCTCCTGCGCACAACTCTATCCATAGCCCACGCCTCGCAACCATACAACATTGTTGGAACCACTATTCCTTCAAACATACCCATTTTTGCTTTCCGAGATAATATTCTCAACTTCCACACATTCTTCAAGGCCCCCAGGATTTTCGCCCCCTCCCCCACCCTATGATCCACTTCCGCTTCCATGGTTCCATCCGCTGCCAGATCCACTCCCAGATATCTAAAACACTTCACTTCCTCCAGTTTTTCTCCATTCAAACTCACCTCCCAATTGACTTGACCCTCAACCCTACTGTACCTAATAACCTTGCTCTTATTCACATTTACTCTTAACTTTCTTCTTCCACACACTTTTCCAAACTCAGTCACCAGCTTCTGCAGTTTCTCACATGAATCAGCCACCAGCGCTGTATCATCAGCGAACAACAACTGACTCACTTCCCAAGCTCTCTCATCCCCAACAGACTTCATACTTGCCCCTCTTTCCAAAACTCTTGCATTTACCTCCCTAACAACCCCATCCATAAACAAATTAAACAACCATGGAGACATCACACACCCCTGCCGCAACCTACATTCACTGAGAACCAATCACTTTCCTCTCTTCCTACACGTACACATGCCTTACATCCTCGATAAAAACTTTTCACTGCTTCTAACAACTTTCCTCCCACACCATATATTCTTAATACCTTCCACAGAGCATCTCTATCAACTCTATCATATGCCTTCTCCAGATCCATAAATGCTACATACAAATCCATTTGCTTTTCTAAGTATTTCTCACATACATTCTTCAAAGCAAACACCTGATCCACACATCCTCTACCACTTCTGAAACCACACTGCTCTTCCCCAATCTGATGCTCTGTACATGCCCTCACCCTCTCAATCAATACCCTCCCATATAATTTACCAGGAATACTCAACAAACTTATACCTCTGTAATTTGAGCACTCACTCTTATCCCCTTTGCCTTTGTACAATGGCACTATGCACGCATTCCACCAATCCTCAGGCACCTCACCATGAGTCATACATACATTAAATAACCTTACCAACCAGTCAACAATACAGTCACCCCCTTTTTTAATAAATTCCACTGCAATACCATCCAAACCTGCTGCCTTGCCGGCTTTCATCTTCCGCAAAGCTTTCACTACCTCTTCTCTGTTTACCAAATTATTTTCCCTAACCCTCTCACTTTGCACACCACCTCGACCAAAACACCCTATATCTGCCACTCTATCATCGAACACATTCAACAAACCTTCAAAATACTCACTCCATCTCCTTCTCACATCACCACTACTTGTTATCACCTCCCCACTTGCGCCCTTCACCGCAGTTCCCATTTGCTCCCTTGTCTTACGCACTTTATTTACCTCCTTCCAGAACATCTTTTTATTCTCCCTAAAATTTAATGATACTCTCTCACCCCAACTCTCATTTGCCCTTTTTTTCACCTCTTGCACCTTTCTCTTGACCTCCTGTCTCTTTCTTTTATACATCTCCCACTCAATTGCATTTTTTCCCTGCAAAAATCGTCCAAATGCCTCTCTCTTCTCTTTCACTAATACTCTTACTTCTTCATCCCACCACTCACTACCCTTTCTAATCAACCCACCTCCCACTCTTCTCATGCCACAAGCATCTTTTGCGCAATCCATCACCGATTCCCTAAATACATCCCATTCCTCCCCCACTCCCCACTATATATATATATATATATATATATATATATATATATATATATATATATATATATATATATGTAGTGGTGATGTGAGAAGGAGATGGAATGAGTATTTTGAAGGTTTGTTGAAAGTGTCTGATGACAGAGTGGCAGATATAGGGTGTTTTGGTCGAGGTGGTGTGCAAAGTGAGAGGGTTAGGGAAAATGATTTGGTAAACAGAGAAGAGGTAGTAAAAGCTTTGCGGAAGATGAAAGCCGGCAAGGCAGCAGGTTTGGATGGTATTGCAGTGGAATTTATTAAAAAAGGGGGTGACTGTATTGTTGACTGGTTGGTAAGGTTATTTAATGTATGTATGACTCATGGTGAGGTGCCTGAGGATTGGCGGAATGCGTGCATAGTGCCATTGTACAAAGGCAAAGGGGATAAGAGTGAGTGCTCAAATTACAGAGGTATAAGTTTGTTGAGTATTCCTGGTAAATTATATGGGAGGGTATTGATTGAGAGGGTGAAGGCATGTACAGAGCATCAGATTGGGGAAGAGCAGTGCGGTTTCAGAAGTGGTAGAGGATGTGTGGATCAGGTGTTTGCTTTGAAGAATGTATGTGAGAAATACTTAGAAAAGCAAATGGATTTGTATGTAGCATTTATGGATCTGGAGAAGGCATATGATAGAGTTGATAGAGATGCTCTGTGGAAGGTATTAAGAATATATGGTGTGGGAGGCAAGTTGTTAGAAGCAGTGAAAAGTTTTTATCGAGGATGTAAGGCATGTGTACGTGTAGGAAGAGAGGAAAGTGATTGGTTCTCAGTGAATGTAGGTTTGCGGCAGGGGTGTGTGATGTCTCCATGGTTGTTTAATTTGTTTATGGATGGGGTTGTTAGGGAGGTAAATGCAAGAGTTCTGGAAAGAGGGGCAAGTATGAAGTCTGTTGGGGATGAGAGAGCTTGGGAAGTGAGTCAGTTGTTGTTCGCTGATGATACAGCGCTGGTGGCTGATTCATGTGAGAAACTGCAGAAGCTGGTGACTGAGTTTGGTAAAGTGTGTGAAAGAAGAAAGTTAAGAGTAAATGTGAATAAGAGCAAGGTTATTAGGTACAGTAGGGTTGAGGGTCAAGTCAATTGGGAGGTGAGTTTGAATGGAGAAAAACTGGAGGAAGTGAAGTGTTTTAGATATCTGGGAGTGGATCTGTCAGCGGATGGAACCATGGAAGCGGAAGTGGATCATAGGGTGGGGGAGGGGGCGAAAATTTTGGGAGCCTTGAAAAATGTGTGGAAGTCGAGAACATTATCTCGGAAAGCAAAAATGGGTATGTTTGAAGGAATAGTGGTTCCAACAATATTGTATGGTTGCGAGGCGTGGGCTATGGATAGAGTTGTGCGCAGGAGGATGGATGTGCTGGAAATGAGATGTTTGAGGACAATGTGTGGTGTGAGGTGGTTTGATCGAGTAAGTAACGTAAGGGTAAGAGAGATGTGTGGAAATAAAAAGAGCGTGGTTGAGAGAGCAGAAGAGGGTGTTTTGAAATGGTTTGGGCACATGGAGAGAATGAGTGTGGAAAGATTGACGAAGAGGATATATGTGTCGGAGGTGGAGGGAACGAGGAGAAGAGGGAGACCAAATTGGAGGTGGAAAGATGGAGTGAAAAAGATTTTGTGTGATCGGGGCCTGAACATGCAGGAGGGTGAAAGGAGGGCAAGGAATAGAGTGAATTGGAGCGATGTGGTATACAGGGGTTGACGTGCTGTCAGTGGAGTGAATCAAGGCATGTGAAGCGTCTGGGGTAAACCATGGAAAGCTGTGTAGGTATGTATATTTGCGTGTGTGGACGTGTGTATGTACATGTGTATGGGGGGGGGGTTGGGCCATTTCTTTCGTCTGTTTCCTTGCGCTACCTCGCAAACGCGGGAGACAGCGACAAAGTATAAAAAAAAAAAAATATATATATATATATATATGTGTATACGGATGGGGGAGTGTGCGAAGGTTCTGGAAGCGTTGAAGAATTTGTGGAAGACGAGAACATTATCTCGGATAGCAAACATGGGTATGTTTGAAAGAACAGTGGTTCCAAGAACGTTATATAGTTGTGAGGCATGAGCTATAGATAGGGTTGTGCGGAAGAGCGTAGATGTGTTGGAAATGAGAGGTTTGAGGACAATATATGGTGTGAGGTGGTGTGATCGAGTAAGTAATGAAAGGGTTAGAGAGATGTGTGGTAATAAAAAGAGTATGGTTGAGAGAGCAGAAGAGGGTGTATGGAGAGAATGAGTGAGGAAAGATTGACAAAGAGGATATATGTGTCAGAGGTGAAGGGAACGAGGAGTGGGAGACCAAACTCGAGATGGGAGGATGGAACGAAAAAGATGTTGAGTGATAGGGGCCTGAAAATGCAGGAGGGAGAAAGGCGTGCAAGGAATAGAGTGAATTGGAACGATTTGGTATATCGGGGTCGACGTGCTGTCATTGGATTAAACCAGGGCATGCGAAGCGTCTGGGATAAATCTTGGGAAGTTCTGTGGGGCCTGGTTTTGGAAAGGGAGTTGTGGTTTCGGTGCATGACACACGACAGCTAGAGATTGAGTGTGAACGAATGTGGCCTTTGTTGTCTTTTTTTTTAGCGCTACCTCGCGCGCATGCAAGGGGAGGGGGGGGGGGGGAGGTTGCCACTTCATGTGTGGCGGGCTGGCGGCGGGAATGGATGAATTCAGCATGTATGAATATGTACATGTGCATATATGTATATGTCTGTATATGTATGTGTATGTATACGATGAAATGTATAGGTATGTATATATGCGTGTGTGATCGTTTATGTATATTCATGTGTATGTGGGTGGGTCGGGCCATTCCTTCGTCTATTTCCTTGCCCTACCTCGCTAAAGCGGGACACAGCGACAAAGTATAATAAAAAATATATATATACATTTTTTTTTTTTAAACTATTCACCATTTCCCGCGGTAGCGAGGTAGCGTTAGGAACAGAGGACTGGGCCTTTTTTGGAATATCCTCACCTGGCCCCCTCTGTTCCTTCTTTTGGAAAATTTAAAAAAAAAGAGAGGGGAGGATTTCCAGCCCCCCGCTCCCTCCCCTTTTAGTCGCCTTCTACGACACGCAGGGAAAACGTGGGAAGTATTCTTAATCCCCTATCCCCAGGGATAATATATATACATATATATATGGAAGGAATAGAGTGAATTGGAATGATGTGGCATACCGGGGTCGACGTGCTGTTAATGGATTGAACCAGGGCATGTGAAGCGTCTGGGGTAAAACATGGAAAGTTCTGTGGGGCCTGGATGTGGAAAGGAGTTGTGGTTTTGGTTCATTATTACATGACAGCTAGAGACTGAGTGTGAACGAATGGGGCCTTTGTTGTCTTTTCCTAGCGCTACCTCGCACACATGAGGGGGGAGGGGTTTGTTATTTCATGTGTGGCGAGGTGGCGATGGGAATGAATAAAGGCAGACAGTATGATTTATGTACATGTGTATATATGTATATGTTTGTGTGTGTATATATATATATGTATACGTTGAGATGTATAGGTATGTATATTTGCATGTGTAGATATGTACGTATATACATGTGTATGTGGGTGTGTTTGGCCATTCTTTCGTCCGTTTCCATGCGCTACCTCGCCAACGCGGGAGACAGAGACAAAGCAAAATAAAAAAAAGAAAAAAAAAATATTTATTACTTATTATACTTTGTCAGTCTCCCGCATTAGCGAGGTAGCACAAAGAAACAGACAAAAGAATGGCCAAACCCACCCACATATACATGTATATACATAAATGCCCACACATATACATTTCAATGTATATATACATATACATACACAGACATATACTTTTTTTTTTTTTTTTTTTATACCTCGTCGCTGTCTCCCGCGGTTGCAAGGTAGCGCAAGGAAACAGACGAAAGAAATGGCCCAACCCCCCCCATACACATGTACATACACACGTCCACACACGCAAATATACATACCTACACAGCTTTCCATGGTTTACCCCGGACGCTTCACATGCCTTGATTCAATCCACCGACAGCACGTCAACCCCTGTATACCACATCGCTCCAATTCACTCTATTCCTTGCCCTCCTTTCACCCTCCTGCATGTTCAGGCCCCGATCACACAAAATCCTTTTCACTCCATCTTTCCACCTCCAATTTGGTCTCCCTCTTCTCCTCGTTCCCTCCACCTCCGACACATATATCCTCTTGGTCAATCTTTCCTCACTCATTCTCTCCATGTGCCCAAACCATTTCAAAACACCCTCTTCTGCTCTCTCAACCACGCTCTTTTTATTTCCACACATCTCTCTTACCCTTACGTTACTTACTCGATCAAACCACCTCACACCACACATTGTCCTCAAACATCTCATTTCCAGCACATCCATCCTCCTGCGCACAACTCTATCCATAGCCCACGCCTCGCAACCATACAACATTGTTGGAACCACTATTCCTTCAAACATACCCATTTTTGCTTTACGAGATAATGTTCTCGACTTCCACACATTTTTCAAGGCTCCCAAAATTTTCGCCCCCTCCCCCACCCTATGATCCACTTCCGCTTCCATGGTTCCATCCGCTGCCAGATCCACTCCCAGATATCTAAAACACTTCACTTCCTCCAGTTTTTCTCCATTCAAACTCACCTCCCATTTGACTTGACCCTCAACCCTACTGTACCTAATAACCTTACTCTTATTCACATTTACTCTTAACTTTCTTCTTCCACACACTTTACCAAACTCCGTCACCAGCTTCTGCAGTTTCTCACATGAATCCGCCACCAGCGCTGTATCATCAGCGAACAACAACTGACTCACTTCCCAAGCTCTCTCATCCCCAACAGACTTCATACTTGCCCCTCTTTCCAAGACTCTTGCATTTACCTCCCTAACAACCCCATCCATAAACAAATTAAACAACTATGGAGACATCACACACCCCTGCCGCAAACCTACATTCACTGAGAACCAATCACTTTCCTCTCTTCCTACACGTACACATGCCTTACATCCTCGATAAAAACTTTTCACTGCTTCTAACAACTTGCCTCCCACACCATATATTCTTAATACCTTCCACAGAGCATCTCTATCAACTCTATCATATGCCTTCTCCAGATCCATAAATGCTACATACAAATCCATTTGCTTTTCTAAGTATTTCTCACATACATTCTTCAAAGCAAACACCTGATCCACACATCCTCTACCACTTCTGAAACCACACTGCTCTTCCCCAATCTGATGCTCTGTACATGCCTTCACCCTCTCAATCAATACCCTCCCATATAATTTACCAGGAATACTCAACAAACTTATACCTCTGTAATTTGAGCACTCACTCTTATCCCCTTTGCCTTTGTACAATGGCACTATGCACGCATTCCGCCAATCCTCAGGCACCTCACCATGAGTCATACATACATTAAATAACCTTACCAACCAGTCAACAATACAGTCACCCCCTTTTTTAATAAATTCCACTGCAATACCATCCAAACCTGCTGCCTTGCCGGCTTTCATCTTCCGCAAAGCTTTTACTACCTCTTCTCTGTTTACCAAATCATTTTCCCTAACCCTCTCACTTTGCACACCACCTCGACCCAAACACCCTATATCTGCCACTCTGTCATCAGACACATTTAACAAACCTTCAAAATACTCATTCCATCTCCTTCTCACATCACCACTACTTGTTATCACCTCCCCATTTACGCTCTTCACTGAAGTTCCCATTTGCTCCCTTGTCTTACGCACCCTATTTACCTCCTTCCAGAACATCTTTTTATTCTCCCTAAAATTTACTGATACTCTCTCACCCCAACTCTCATTTGCCCTTTTTTTCACCTCTTGCACCTTTCTCTTGACCTCCTGTCTCTTTCTTTTATACTTCTCCCACTCAATTGCATATACATATATATACATATATACACATATACATATTCATACATGCTGCCTTCATCCATTCATGCTGCCACCCCGTCATGCATGAAATGACACCCCCCTACCCCCCGCATGTTTACAGGGTAGCGCTAGGAAAAGACAACAAAGGCCACATTCGTTCACACTCATCTCTAGCTGTCATGTATAATGCAACGAAACCACAACTCCCTTTCCACATATAAGCCCCACAAAACTTTCCATGGTTTACCCTAGATGCTTCACATTCCCTGGTTCAATCCATTGACAGCAAGACGACCCCAGTATACCACAATGTTCCAATTCACTCTATTCCTTGAATGTCTTTCACACTCCTGTATGTTCAAGCCCCGATCGCTCTTAATCTTTTTCAAACCATCCTTCCACCTCCAATTTGGTCTCCCCCTTCTCCTCGTTCCCCCCAACTCTGACATATACATCCTCTTTGTCAATCTTTCCTCACTCATTCTCCCCATGTGACCAAACCATATCAAAACACCCTCTTCTGCTCACTCAACCACACTTTTTTTATTACCACACATATCTCTTACCCTTTCATTACTTACTCGATCAAACCACCTCACACCACATATTGTCCTCAAACATCTCATTTCCAGCACATTCACCCTCCTCCACACAACTCTACCTATAGCCCATGCCTCAAAACCATATAATATTGTTGAAACCACTATTCCTTCAAATATACCCATTTTTGCTCTCGGAGATAACATTCTCGCCTTCCCCACATTCTTCAACGCTCGCAGAACCTTCGGCCCCTCCCCCACCCTGTGACTAACTTCCGCCTCCATGGTTCCATCCGCTGCTAAATCCACTCCCAGATATCTAAAACACTTCACTTCCTCCAGTTTCTCTCCATTCAAACTTACCTCCTAATTTGCTTGTCCCTCAACCCTACTGAACCTAATAACCTTGCTCTTATTCACATTTAATCTCAGCTTTCTTCTTTTACACACTTTACCAAACTCATTCACCAGCTTCTGCATTTTCTCACCAAAATCAGCCACCAGCACTGTATCATCAGTGAACAACTGACTCACTTCCCAAGCCCTCTCATCACCAACAGACTGCATACTTGCCCCTCTTTCCACAACTCTTGCATTCACCTCCCTAACTTCCCCATCCATAAACAATTAAAGAAACATGGGGACATCACGCACCCTTGACGTAAACCGAAATTCACTGGGAACCAATCCCTTTCCTCTCTTCCTACTCGTACACATGCCTTACATCGATAAACACTTTTCACTGCTTCTAGCAACTTAACTCCGACACCATATACTCTTAACACCTTCGCAGAGCATCTCTATCAACTCTACCATATGCCTTCTCCAGATCCATGAATGCTACATACAAGTCCATTAGTTTTTCTAAGTATTTCTCACATGCATTCTTCAAAGCAAACACATGATCCACACATCCTCTACCACTTTTGAAACCACACTGCTCTTCCCTAATCTGATCCTCTGTACATGCCTTCACCCTCTCAATCAATACCCTCCCTTATAAGCTCAAGGGTAAAGGGGAAGAGTGGTTTGGGAATGTCTTGGGAGTTAAGTCAGGGGTTGGTGAGAGGACAAGAGCAAAGGAAGGAGTAGCACTACTGAAGCAGGAGTTGTGGGAGTAAGTGATAGAGTGTAAGAAAGTAAACTCTAGATAAATATGGGTAAAACTGAAAGTGGAAGGAGAGAGATGGGTGATTATTGGTGCCTATCCACCTGGTCATGAGATGAAAGATCATGAGTCAAGTGTTTTGAGAGCAGCTGTGTGCGCGTGTTAGCAGCTTTGATGCATGAGACCGGCTTATAGTGATGGATGATTAGAATGCAAAGGTGAGTAATGTGGCAGTTGAGGGAATAACTGGTGTACATGGGGTGTTCAGTGTTGTAAATGGAAATGGTGAAGAGCTTGTAGAGTTGTGTGCTGAAAAAGGGCTCGTGATTGGGAATACCTGATTTAAAAGGAGAGATATACATAAGTTTACGCGTTGGAAAGGATCACAATTTTGCATGTGATCAAGTATATTCTTAAGAGTCCACGGGGAACATGAAACACGATAATTTCCCTAGTGCACTTTCATGTAATAATCACCTCATCAGGGGAGACACAATAGAGAAATATAACAGTCAGTTGATATACAACAAAGAGACATAGCTAGATCGCCATCTCATTAACATGCGACTGTCCAAGACAATCGCATGAGAAAGGTGGGAGGTGGGCAGATCAGAAAGGGTAGTGAGTGGTGGGATGAAGAAGTAAGATTGTCAGTGAATGAGAAGAGATTGGCATTTGGACAATTTTTGCAGGGAAGTAGTGCAAATGACTGGGAGATGCATAAAAGAAAGCGGCAGGGGGTCAAGAGAAAAGTGCAAGGGGTGAAAAAGAGGACAAATGAGTTGGGATGAGAGAGTATCATTAAATTTTAGGGAGAGTAAAAAGACATTTTGGAAGGAGGTAAATAAAGTGCATAAGACAAGAGAACAAATGGGAACATCGGTGAAGGGGGCACATGGGGAGGTAAGAACAAGCAGTGGTGCATTGAGAAGATGGAGTAAGCATTTTGAAGGTTTGTTGAATGTGTTTGATGATAGAGTGGCAGATATTATTAAAAAAGAGGGTGCCTGTGTTGTTGATTGGTTGGTAAGGATATTCAATGTATGCATGGTTCATGAAGTGCCTGAGCATTGGCAGAATGCATGTACAGTGCCATTGCAAAAAGGCAAAGGGGAGAGTGTTCAAATTACAGAGGTATAAGTTTGTAGAGTATTCCTGGGAAATTATATGGGAGGGTATTGATTAAGATAGTAAAGGCATGTACAGAGCTTCAGATTGCAGAAGAGCAGCGTGGTTTGAGAAGTGGTAAAGGATGTGGCGATCAGGTATTTGCTTTGAAGAATGACTGTGAGAAATACTTAGAAAAAAAGATGGATTTGTATGTAGCATTTATGGATCTGGAGAAGGAATATGATAGGGTTGATACAGATGCTTTGTGGAAGGTATTAAGAGTAGATAGTGTGGGAGGTAAGTTGATAGAAAAAGTGAAAAGTTTTTACCAAGGATGTAAGGCATGTGTACAAGTAAGAAAACAGGAAAGCGATTGGTTCCCAGTGAATGTTGGTTTGCAGCAGGGGTGCCTGATGTCTCTATGGTTATTTAATTTGTTTATGGATGGTTGTTAGGGAGGTGAATGCAAGAATTTTGGAGAGAGGGGCAAGTATGCAGCCTGTTGTTGATGAGAGGGTTTGGGAAGTGTCATGAGTCAGTTGATGTTCGCTGACGATACAGTGCTGGTGGTTGATTCAGGTGAAAAACAGCAGAAGTTGGTGACTGAGTTTGGTAAAGTGTAAGAAAGGAGAAAGCTGAGAGAAAATGTGAATAAGAGAGCAAAGTAATTAGGTTCAGTAGGGTTGGGGGACAAGTTCATTGGGAGGTGAGTTTGAATGGAGAAAAACTGGAGGAAGTGAAGTGTTTTAGATTTCTGGGAGAGGACTTAGTAAAGGACGGAACCATGGAAGCAGATGTGAGTCATAGGGTGGGGGATGGGATGATGGTTCTGGAACCGTTGAAGAATGTGTGGAAGGCAAGAATGTCATCTCCGAGAGCAAAAATGGGTATGTTTGAAGGAATAGTGGTTCCAACAATGTTATATGGTTGCGAGGCATGATTTATAGATAGGGGTGTGCAGAGGAGGGTGGATGTACTGGAAATGAAATGTTTAAGGACAATATGTGGTCTGAGGTGGAATGATCAAGTAAGTAATGAAAGGGTTAGAGAGATGTGTCATAATAAAAAGAGTGTGGTTGAGAGAGCAGAAGAGGGTGTGCTGAAATGGTTGGACACATGGAGAGAATGAGTGATGAAAGACTGATAAAGAGGATATATGTGTCACAGGTGGAGGGAAGAAGGAGAAGCGGAAGATAAAACTGGAGGTGGATGGATGGAGTGAAAAAGATTTTGAGTGACTGGGGCCTGAACATACAGGATAATGAATAGTGTGCAACGAATAGAGTGAATTGGAACGATTTGGTATACTGAGGTCAACATGCTGTCAGTGGATTGAACCAGGGCATGTGAGGCATCTGGGGTAACACATGGAAAGGTTTGTGGGGCCTGGATAAGGAAAGGGAACAGTGGTTTCAGTGCATTACACATGACAGCTAGAGACTGAGTGTGAACAGATATGACCTTTCTTGTCTGTTCCTGGCGCTACCTCACTGGAGACAGAAATGGATGAAGGAAGCAAGTATGAATATGTACTTGTGTATATATGCATTTGTCTGTGTATGAATATGTATGTATATGTTGAAATGTATATATATAAGTGCATGTGTGAGTGTTTATGTGGATGGGGTGGGTTGGACCATTCCCCGTCTGTTTCCTTGCATTACCTCACTAATGCAGGAGACGGTGATTAAGTATAATAAATATAGAAGTATAAGATATAGAACAATATGTGGTGTGAGGTGGTTCGAGTAATGAAAGGGTAAGAGAGATGTGTGGAAACAAAAAGTGTAGTTGAGAGAGCAGAAGGTGTGTTGAAATGGATTGGACTTATGGAGAGAATGAGTGAGGAAAGATTGATAAAGAGGATATATGTGTCAGAGGTGGAGGGAAGAAGGAGAAGCGGGAGACCAAACTGGAGGTGGAAGGATAGAGTGAAAAAGATTTTGAGCGATTGGGGACTGAACATACAGGAGGGTGAGAGGCATGCAAGGAGTAGAGGGAATTGGAATGATGTGCTATACTGGGGTTGATGTGCTGCTAATGGACTGAACCAGGGCATATGAAGCATCTGGGGCCTGGATGTGGATAGAGAGCTGTGGTTTCGATGCATTACACACGACAGCTAGAGAGTGAGTGAACAAATGTGGCCTTTTTGTCTGTTTTCCTGGTGCTACCTCGCTGAAGCAGGGGGTGGCGATGCTGTTTTCTGTGGGGCAGGGTATCGACAGGAATGGAAGAAGGCAAGCAAGTATGAATATGTACATGTGTGTGTATGTAAATGTCTCTGTGTGTGTATGTATACGTATGTACAGGTTGATATGTATACGTATGTATATGTGCATACATGGGTGTTTTTTTTATATATGTGTGTACATGAGTGGATGCGCCATTCTTCGTCTTTTTCCTGGCACTACCTTGTTGACGCGGGAAATGGCAATCAAGTATATAGCCTGAACCAGGTACCTATTTTATCGACCAACCCTAAAGGGTGGATGAACAGCTGGGTTGATTATGGACCGACTGCCGTAACCAGGATTCACACCTATGCACTTGACCCTAGGCAGCCCGTGAATGTGTCACAGTCAGGAACGCACATACATGATCATAACCCACTTTCTCACATTTTCAGCTCACTAC
This sequence comes from Panulirus ornatus, assembly GCF_036320965.1. Taxonomy (NCBI): domain Eukaryota; kingdom Metazoa; phylum Arthropoda; class Malacostraca; order Decapoda; family Palinuridae; genus Panulirus; species Panulirus ornatus. Next base: position 26,264,054 of record NC_092229.1, on the reverse strand, counting down.
CTGAAGAATAACCACAGAAAACTGGCCTCCCTTATTTCTAATAAATTTGCTATATGCAAATTCACTAACAAACTTGATATTTTACACAAATATTCAATATGTATGAGGTGTCATAGCACTTGAACATCTTAGCATGAACATTGAGTGCTATGTGTATCATATTGTAAATATTATGATGAATCATAGAGAATTAACACCTGATGACAACCAGCATTCCTTTCTAACTGCAAACTTAGCTCCAGTTTTGGATTCATATCAGTCCCTTCCTAGATCAGCTGGTCAATGAGTGCAAAGTAACAATCTAGCCTCTAGCTGGTCCTGTTCTGGGATAACTTCTTGCTATTGGGTTGGAATAACAAGGTGGTATTAGGTAGTATTAACATCACTTTAACATTAAAGCAAACACCATTTGGGTGTGTATGGTGTGTCATGGCATTAACATAAGTATTTTCAGGAAGTCCTTGATTAAAGTAAATAAAGCATTCTTGGGATGTTACATGATGTTTACACGAAATTTTGACATACAAAACGAGATTTAATGAGCCTTAATTTTCACTACATGAATTGGTATATACTAAGTATATAGGTCAAGGATAGTAAAGAAGTAATTCAGGAAAAAGAAAGAAGAGAATATTAATGGGCTCATTCCACTTAAAGAGAAACAGAAGATACTGATGATACACAATAAAGTTATGTAATCCTATGATAACAGATATGATGGTAGCAGGGAGGACTATGAAAATAAGGGAAAATGTGGAGTAATTAATGTAGACGCTGGTGAAACCCAAGAGAATGTATGAAGGCCACACCAAACTTCCCCTAGCAGTCTACATATACCTGAGATTGTTATGGATGCATTTTTACAGTTTTTGTTTACTGTTGTGTGTTTACACCCTGATTTTATGTACCTTGTGTTTGCTCCATTCTATCAGATACAACCACTTATGGCAAACAATCCTTCCCACAAAGGAGGAAAAAGATGACAACAATACACGTATAAATTTAAACTATACAGTAGAATAGAGTATTATTGTACATTTCTTAGGTTCTATCAATTCAAGACATGTTTCACCATCTTTTATGTTAATTAACCCTGTATGTTCCCTGATCTTCAGAGCCCTTCCCACTAGCATTTCAACCATAATTGCAAAATCACTTATTATCAACATATCACACCAGTGCTCTTATGAATAATCTCTGCTGAGTGTTAGGAGTCCATTTACACCTTCTTCTTCCACTTGCAGAAGTTATTTATGTAGCACCTTTAAACTATATAATTTTTTGTAAATTCTCATAATCATTAAAATAGAACAATCATAGACTTCACAGGCTCTGATGATGAAATGACAAACCTAATGATGTCTGTTTCCATATTCCTTTTGATCCAAAACTGCAAGTTGAGAGAACCTAAGAAGACTTACCGTTCTTCTCTTTGTGATGCCACTCTTAGATTCTCCTGTTGGTTGTACTCCATAAGACGCTGATGTTCTAGCTCTTCATCTGCAGCTTTCTTCATAGCCAGTTCTGATGTATCAGATGTTCTTTGGATCTCCTCTGTGAGGTGTCGTCTGGCAGAATAAAGACCTCTAAAAACTTATAAAATCTTTACTTTTTATTTCTATTTACACAAGTTTGATCAAGAGCATACATCCTCTCTCTCACATGTCCCCATCTTTCATCCTGAGAAATGAAGTATACAAAGTTTACCTATTTATCTAGATCTCTAACATTTGTTCCCCCCAGAAACTCCCTCAAAGGGGTGGCCACGGCAAAAGAGTCTCCATAACTGGTGAACTCCAGAGCCACTCTTTAGCCTTTAGTGCTTCATCCTTAACAGGTCACTAGCAGACTGCAACCCTAGCACAGTGTTTTCAAATGTGCCTACCAACTACTTCTACCAACTGTGTCTAATTTATGTCTACTGAATTGTCATAATACCTCTTGATTACTCACAATGCACATCATACTGAGTTTTACAATGCACATTATAGTGAGCTGTCAGATGAAATTCATGTCTTTAGTCACAGTTTCATCCTCTTACATAAAATGAATCCACTGTAAAAAGTCAACAATGATTTGATAGGTGTCATCTGTAATAATCAAGTCTTCAACAATTCACTCACTGAATTAATTCATCTCTCTCTTTGTCTACCACCTTAATCCTTTTACTTAAACATACTATCAAAGACCTTCTTTGCTAAAAATATCATAAGTTTTGTTCTATATGGCTACAGCATCAAAAGGGGATTCAATCTATATGCCTCAACCCTTCTGCTGCATCTGATTCCATACAAAGTGGAATCTTCTCTTTCTGTTCGTTACTGCCAATGCATATACATTCAAAACTGCTTAAAATTCTTGAACAGGCCATCTCTACCTCAAGGTAAAATATATGGGCATTAATGCTTCTAGTGGCATCCAATGCATTGTTACCAGATAAAACAGTCTAAATTATTTCCATCCACTAATTAGTATATGTATTTTCTTATTCTGTATTTGTGCTGTATAGGAAGGGAGTTTTACACTCATGGCACCCCATCTCTTCAATATTCTCTATTGTACAACTTTTTGAACTGTTTGCTGTCTGCATTTACCACAGCCTTGTTCTATTTGATCCAATCATCCAGCAATCTCATGTCATAAAAGTATTTCTTTACATCTTTTCCAACACGTTTCTAGCTTAACTTTATCCCTATATCTTTCAAAGAACTGTCCAATGTCTACATCATTTGGAGATGTGTCCTCATGTAAAAATTGGTTTGACACTAAGAAGACAATAGAAATTAGCAATGAAAACAATTAGCAATCAAATTTGTTTGTAACAAACACGTCCCAAAATACCACATCTTACTATTTATGCCTGAGCTTACTCCTGGAGTACCTAATATGCCTGACAGGCACAAACAATGTTCCACCCAGTTGAAAAGTTTATCATTTTACTTACACAATTATGATCTAGATGATCATGATGACAAACTGAGAGAGGTGTATTTTCAGAATTTCTGGCAACATCCAGCACGCAGTGCTCCTTGGATATTAGATCTGTCATAGTGAAGGGTTTAATAAACAAAAGTCTTCAAACAACATACCTTTTACACATCTTCATTTATAACTTTATTCTTCTTACTCCTTGTACATTATGGAGGATATTTACTTATGCTAATATCATCTTTTACCCATTACTTTGCTACCTAAAACACTTAAGTTTCACATCTACATATAAAAGCTGGGACAAATACTTCATCATTTCTGTAAACTTTACACAACTCTTCCCATTCACTAAAGACCTTAGTGTATCTCCTACCTATTTCCCTTGCAAGATTCTATTCTTAGCAATAGCTTTTCCACTATCTAGATAGGTAAGACTCCTTGATTAGTTCTGATTTTCTTCTCCATTCAAATTAACATCACATGAAGGCAAGTCATCTTGAAAAGTCACAACTTTAATCTCACTCTTATTCATTCAACAACCTAATCCTCTAAATATCATTAAGTTACATTCAAACCTTCAAAATGTGTCTGATGACAGAGTGGCAGATATAGGGTGTTTGGGTCGAGGTGGTGTGCAAAGTGAGAGGGTTAGGGAAAATGATTTGGTAAACAGAGAAGAGGTAGTAAAAGCTTTGCGGAAGATGAAAGCCGGCAAGGCAGCAGGTTTGGATGGTATTGCAGTGGAATTTATTAAAAAAGGGGGTGACTGTATTGTTGACTGGTTGGTAAGGTTATTTAATGTATGTATGACTCATGGTGAGGTGCCTGAGGATTGGCGGAATGCGTGCATAGTGCCATTGTACAAAGGCAAAGGGGATAAGAGTGAGTGCTCAAATTACAGAGGTATAAGTTTGTTGAGTATTCCTGGTAAATTATATGGGAGGGTATTGATTGAGAGGGTGAAGGCAGGTACAGAGCATCAGATTGGGGAAGAGCAGTGTGGTTTCAGAAGTGGTAGAGGATGTGTGGATCAGGTGTTTGCTTTGAAGAATGTATGTGAGAAATACTTAGAAAAGCAAATGGATTTGTATGTAGCATTTATGGATCTGGAGAAGGCATATGATAGAGTTGATAGAGATGCTCTGTGGAAGGTATTAAGAATATATGGTGTGGGAGGCAAGTTGTTAGAAGCAGTGAAAAGTTTTTATCGAGGATGTAAGGCATGTGTACGTGTAGGAAGAGAGGAAAGTGATTGGTTCTCAGTGAATGTAGGTTTGCGGCAGGGGTGTGTGATGTCTCCATGGTTGTTTAATTTGTTTATGGATGGGGTTGTTAGGGAGGTAAATGCAAGAGTCTTGGAAAGAGGGGCAAGTATGAAGTCTGTTGGGGATGAGAGAGCTTGGGAAGTGAGTCAGTTGTTGTTCGCTGATGATACAGCGCTGGTGGCGGATTCATGTGAGAAACTGCAGAAGCTGGTGATGGAGTTTGGTAAAGTGTGTGGAAGAAGAAAGTTAAGAGTAAATGTGAATAAGAGCAAGGTTATTAGGTACAGTAGGGTTGAGGGTCAAGTCAATTGGGAGGTGAGTTTGAATGGAGAAAAACTGGAGGAAGTGAAGTGTTTTAGATATCTGGGAGTGGATCTGTCAGCGGATGGAACCATGGAAGCGGAAGTGGATCATAGGGTGGGGGAGGGGGCGAAAATTTTGGGAGCCTTGAAGAATGTGTGGAAGTCGAGAACATTATCTCGGAAAGCAAAAATGGGTATGTTTGAAGGAATAGTGGTTCCAACAATGTTGTATGGTTGCGAGGCGTGGGCTATGGATAGAGTTGTGCGCAGGAGGATGGAGGTGCTGGAAATGAGATGTTTGAGGACAATGTGTGGTGTGAGGTGGTTTGATCGAGTAAGTAACGTAAGGGTAAGAGAGATGTGTGGAAATAAAAAGAGCGTGGTTGGGAGAGCAGAAGAGGGTGTTTTGAAATGGTTTGGGCACATGGAGAGAATGAGTGAGGAAAGATTGACCAAGAGGATATATGTGTCGGAGGTGGAGGGAACGAGGAGAAGAGGGAGACCAAATTTTAGGTGGAAAGATGGAGTGAAAAGGATTTTGTGTGATCGGGGCCTGAACATGCAGGAGGGTGAAAGGAGGGCAAGGAATAGAGTGAATTGGAGCGATGTGGTATACTGGGGTTAACGTGCTGTCAGTGGATTGAATCAAGGCATGTGAAGCGTCCGGGGTAAACCATGGAAAGCTGTGTAGGTATGTATATTTGCGTGTGTAGACGTGTGTATGTACATGTGTATGGGGGGGTTGGGCCATTTCTTTCGTCTGTTTCCTTGCGCTACCTCGCAACCGCGGGAGACAGCGACGAGGTATAAAAAAAAAAAAAAATCATTAAGTTAACTTACATGTCTACTAAGCTCTCCTAAGATTCAGTTACCATAATGGATGATTTGATGATGGTGTGGCAAGGTAGGAAGGACACGTGGAGATGGACTGCTGTTACTAATTTTCTTATGGCATTTGAACTCATATATTCAAGGAATGATGTACCAGAAATGCTAGTTTTCAAGACTGAAATCCTAAGCTACCAGATGCAAAGCCACAAGAAACAGCATTGTAGTTAAGAAAACCACAAAATGATACTCTGATAGACTTCTGCATTAAAGAGAATCACTTGAATTGTGTAACAAGTTCTCTGTCAGAAAATAACGAAAAAAAAGCCAGAAAAATTATACTAGATATACTTATCACAAATAATGTGGACTTGATATGCATAAAACTGTTAAGACTTTATTGATTTCATCAATGCACCATTGCTTGTATAAAAAAGGATATGAAGTTTAAGATAAGTCTTTGAAAATAATGCAATACAGGTTGAACCTCTCTAATCTGGCGCTCTGTGGTCCAGCAACTCCCATGGTCCGGCACATTTTGACTCTGCTTCCATTAGTTTGTAAATCTGCCACCAGGATGGTGCTGTCAGCAAGTTAGCAGCGCTATGGCGCCAAAATCATTAACAATGTAGCTGAGCTAATTAACAATCCTGTTAATTTTTTTATAATCAGCTGTATTTTAGCCCATCAGGATGTCATCCATGAGACCAACAGGTGTAGATGGAGCTAGTGCTAATAAGCATAAGCATAAATCATTAGCTATGCTTGAAAAAAGTGGAATTAACTGAGAAAATTAGATAAAGGAACTTCTGTAAAGACTTTGTGTGCATACTACGAAAGCAGATCATCAAATGTGTATGACTTAAAGAAACAAAAAGAGGAGATCTTTAAGCTTTTTGCAGAAAATGAAAGCCAGAAAGTTAAAAGTTTTGGAAAACTTTGAAGATGCAAGGAGTACAGAATTAAGACAGGGCACTTAAAAAGAGGTTCAAGCTCTGATGTAATGAAGGTGTAAGTATTTCTGGGGAGATGCTTAGCAAGCAGGCCAAAGTTTTTCACAGAAAACTAAAGCTAGACTATGACTGTGAATATTTGCAAGGATAGTTACATAGGTTTAAATGGAGACATGGAATTTCAGTAAATAGTGTTTGCAGTGAAAAGTGTAGTGCTGACATGGAAGCCATGAAAAAGTTTGTGGATGAATTCGCACAATTAGTGGCAGCAGAAAACTTAGCCCCAAAACAAGTGTATAATGCTGACAACTCTACCCTGTATTGCAGTTGTATGCCACAAAAAACCCTTGCCTAAGACACTGAGGAGTCTCCATCTGAGGTAAGGATTCAAAAGACAGGGTAACAATTCTTGGCTGCAGGAACACAAAACCAAACTGATGGTAATTGGTAAGAGTGTTCACCCAAGGGCCTATAAAGGGTTGAAAATTCTTTCACTTATCTACCGTGGTACTAAGAAATGGATAACAACTAAACCTTTTCTTAAATGGTTTGAAAATTACTTTGTGCATGAAGCAAGAGCACACTGTAACTCTGTTGGCCTCGATCCAAAGTGTAAAATATCTTTTTATTTTAGATAATTGTTTGGCACACCCCAAAGCAGAGCTTTTAATAAAAGGAAATGTTTTTGGTCTATACCTCCCTCCTAACTGCACCTCTCTGATTCAGCCCTGTGACCAAGGCATATTAAGTTCATTGAAATCTAAATACAGATCGGAGTTCATGCATAATTTCCTTGTCACACTGAATATTCGGAAACTTCCAGCTGATTTTATGAAGGAATCTATCTTGAAGGATATGATGGGGTCGCTAGCTTCTGCCTGGAATAAAGTCAAGAAAAGTACATTGCAAGGGAGCTGGCACAAACTGTGGCCAAGCTTAATGTTTCAGGACAAGGAAAGGAATGAACCTGATTTCTCTGGATCTAGAGTTTCTTGTGAAAAGATACTTATCCAAGAATTGGTCAAGTATGCTAGGAGTACGACTAAACAAAAGTGTCTTGCAATAACCAATGAGACTACAATGGAAAACCTAGAGGAATGAATGAACACTGATATTGATGAACATGTTATTTATCAACCAAATGATCAAGAAATCATGGAGATGGTTCAGCAAGGTGAGAAAAACAAGATCATCATGAAGAATGTGCAGAGGAAAATGAGGAAGTGGAAGAAAGAATTTCTGTAGATAAATGTATCCAGATGATGAAAGATTCAATTGCAAGACTGTAGCAAAGGGACTTTACGACAGAATAGTAAGTTATATCTTTATATGATTCAAAGAAAAGTAATTAAGGAACAGCCAAAGTACCAGAATCAAGCTACAGTGGAACAGTGGTTGAAGAAGGTCATTAATAACACTGCCAAGGATCATTCCAGCATAGAAAATCCACTTCCTTGCACTTCCTCTGCCCCTGATGAGCAAGCATCTGCTGACCATGAAGATCCTGCTGACCCTGATGCAGTATTTCTGATGTAATCTGAAGTAACAATAAGAACCTCCCTTGGGAGCATTAATGGTAGGTTGTATTACAGGTACACCACCGATTTTCCAGCACTCTTGGTTCCAAAGCCTTGCTGGATTAACCATTTTGACGGACCACCCGTGGTCACGTAATAATAATTCATCAACACACCTCTAACCCACTAATCATACATCTCCCATGTGTCTAAAGTATACCATGAACTGCTAGAAATTCAAATTAAACAGATATTAAATGTTTGAGCACCCTAAGATGGTAAGTCTGTCCTTAGACTGTTTGAATCCTGTGAGGTCTTCTTTGTCTTCTGTTGTTAGTGTTTTCCTAGGTGCGCATCACCAGAATAATGCAGTTTTGTCTGCATTATACACTTGCTCAGGACTGAGGTGCTCATCAGCTTCGCGTTTCGAGAATTCGTCCACATACTCGGCAGCTCCTTTGTGATATGCAAACCGCTTTTCTCCGCACACTCTATTCATGGAAATTCCATGATGCTTCTTGAATCTTTGAAGCCATCCTCACTATAGTCATGCTCATGTTGTAATCTAAGTTCTTTATGGAACAAGTTAGCCTGGTCCATTATCATGCTACCTGACAAGTCCACTCCATCACTCCGGAGGCTGTGCACACATTCCATCATCACTCAATCTTGCTCAGTACTTTTACCATTTTTCAAAGTTTTTCTAATCGTCATTTGCTTCTTGGAATCACTGCCTGCATAGACTTACAATATTTTCTCCCTTTGCTTCTTTATATCATAAACAGTTGATGAACCAATACTGTAGATGTCACACAACTTACACACCGTAACACCACGGTCCATTTTTCAAAAGTCCTACTTTATCTTGGATTGATATGGACTGGTGTTTACGTTTGACACCACAACTGACACTCTCATATCTTTTAGAAGCCATAGCTAGGTTAAGTCAAAGCAAAACAAGCTAAGAATCTCACGGAATTGCGGTATCACCACCAACAAGTACAGTGTAAAGAATGTAAATAAGCACGCCTTACACACAATGCCATCTAAGGCCACCCAGTAAACTAGTCTGGGGGCCACAGTAATTTCAAGTTCCGTCACATAATTTCGTCTGGACTAAAGGAGGTGCTGAACCATCCGCTGCCAGAAATTCAGAGGCATACCTGTATTTCATGTTTTAAGCTTTGTTCTACCTTTGATAAAACTGCACTATGTATGTGGAATGAGCTGGCAACACTAAGAGTCAGGCATATGTTTACACGGGGTTCCCTTAGGAGTGAATTTCTGTTTTCTGCCATTTTCTGTGGTCCAGCAATGGCCAGGTCCAAAGGTTGCCAGATTACAGAGGTTCAACCTGTACTACTGTTTCTTTACATTTTTTCTCTGTACATGGAAATGATGAAACTAGTCTCTGTTTTTATCTATGTACCACAGGTCTATTTTACTATGTTCACACCTTTATAGCATAAAATACGAAATTCCACATGAAATTACCCAGTAGGGATGAAAATTTAAGTTTTTTGAATAATCTATCTATGTTTTTCATGTATGATCACTATAGTATATATGCTTACATGATTAGTTTGCTTTGAAAAATGTATGTGAGAAATACTTAGAAAAGCAAATGGATTTGTATGTAGCATTTATGGATCTGGAGAAGGCATATGATAGAGTTGATAGAGATGCTCTGTGGAAGGTATTAAGAATATATGGTGTGGGAGGAAAGTTGTTAGAAGCAGTGAAAAGTTTTTATCGAGGATGTAAGGCATGTGTACGTGTAGGAAGAGAGGAAAGTGATTGGTTCTCAGTGAATGTAGGTTTGCGGCAGGGGTGTGTGATGTCTCCATGGTTGTTTAATTTGTTTATGGATGGGGTTGTTAGGGAGGTAAATGCAAGAGTTTTGGAAAGAGGGGCAAGTATGAAGTCTGTTGGGGATGAGAGAGCTTGGGAAGTGAGTCAGTTGTTGTTCGCTGATGACACAGCGCTGGTGGCTGATTCATGTGAGAAACTGCAGAAGCTGGTGACTGAGTTTGGTAAAGTGTGTGGAAGAAGAAAGTTAAGAGTAAATGTGAATAAGAGCAAGGTTATTAGGTACAGTAGGGTTGAGGGTCAAGTCAATTGGGAGGTGAGTTTGAATGGAGAAAAACTGGAGGAAGTGAAGTGTTTTAGATATCTAGGAGTGGATCTGGCAGCGGATGGAATCATGGAAGCGGAAGTGGATCATAGGGTGGGGGAGGGGGCGAAAATTCTGGGGGCCTTGAAGAATGTGTGGAAGTCGAGAACATTGTCTCGGAAAGCAAAAATGGGTATGTTTGAAGGAATAGTGGTTCCAACAATGTTGTATGGTTGCGAGGCGTGGGCTATGGATAGAGTTGTGAGCAGGAGGATGGATGTGCTGGAAATGAGATGTTTGAGGACAATGTGTGGTGTGAGGTGGTTTGATCGAGTGAGTAACATGAGGGTAAGAGAGATGTGTGGAAATAAAAAGAGCGTGGTTGAGAGAGCAGAAGAGGGTGTTTTGAAGTGGTTTGGGCACATGGAGAGGATGAGTGAGGAAAGATTGACCAAGAGGATATATGTGTTGCTTAACCTTATCAAACAAGGAATAGTCTAGAAAGCAATGAACTATAAAATTTCTTAACCCATTCAAAAATAAAAAACTTATCTAGTACATCTATCTAGCTCTGTGGAAGGTATTAAGAATATATGGTGTGGGAGGCAAGTTGTTAGAAGCAGTGAAAAGTTTTTATCGAGGATGTAAGGCATGTGTACGTGTAGGAAGAGAGGAAAGTGATTGGTTCTCAGTGAATGTAGGTTTGCGGCAGGGGTGTGTGATGTCTCCATGGTTGTTTAATTTGTTTATGGATGGGGTTGTTAGGGAGGTAAATGCAAGAGTCCTGGAAAGAGGGGCAAGTATGAAGTCTGTTGGGGATGAGAGAGCTTGGGAAGTGAGTCAGTTGTTGTTCGCTGATGATACAGCGCTGGTGGCTGATTCATGTGAGAAACTGCAGAAGCTGGTGACTGAGTTTGGTAAAGTGTGTGGAAGAAGAAAGTTAAGAGTAAATGTGAATAAGAGCAAGGTTATTAGGTACAGTAGGGGTGAGGGTCAAGTCAATTGGGAGGTGAGTTTGAATGGAGAAAAACTGGAGGAAGTGAAGTGTTTTAGATATCTGGGAGTGGATCTGTCAGCGGATGGAACCATGGAAGCGGAAGTGGATCATAGGGTGGGGGAGGGGGCGAAAATTTTGGGAGCCTTGAAAATGTGTGGAAGTCGAGAACATTATCTCGGAAAGCAAAAATGGGTATGTTTGAAGGAATAGTGGTTCCAACAATGTTGTATGGTTGCGAGGCGTGGGCTATGGATAGAGATGTGCGCAGGAGGATGGATGTGCTGGAAATGAGATGTTTGAGGAAAATGTGTGGTGTGAGGTGGTTTGATCGAGTAAGTAACGTAAGGGTAAGAGAGATGTGTGGAAATAAAAAGAGCGTGGTTGAGAGAGCAGAAGAGGGTGTTTTGAAATGGTTTGGGCACATGGAGAGAATGAGTGAGGAAAGATTGACCAAGAGGATATATGTGTCGGAGGTGGAGGGAACGAGGAGAAGAGGGAGACCAAATTGGAGGTGGAAAGATGGAGTGAAAAAGATTTTGTGTGATCGGGGCCTGAACATGCAGGAGGGTGAAAGTACATTTTTGAATGTATCAGTATCAACACTAAAACCCAGTCCTCTATCAGCACTGAATAAAATTTTGATGTCAGTACGCCACTAACCTCAATCATCATTCTCTCATACAACTTACCAAGTACACTCAACAAACTTACAGCTCTGTTGTTCAGACAATTACTTTTATCCCCCTTGCCTTTACATACATGCATCTTTAAGCCAATCTTCAGGCTCCTCACCTTGTATCGAAAATCCTAAGTAGCCAATCACCAACATTAACAGCTGCTTTCTTGAGAAATATAAATGTAATCCCATCCACTACAGCCACCCTGAAGAGGCATTCACCACCTCTTCTCTATTCACCAAACCATTTCCTATCAACTTCTTACTTTGCATCCCTCTACATTCCAAACATACCACATCTTCAACCTTATCATCTAACACATTCAATAATCCTTCAAAATAATCATTCTATTCCTCCTTCACCTCTTTTTCATGTGTTATCACTTTCCTTTCATTACCTTCATTGATGCTTCCATTTGTTGTCTTGTTCTCATCATACTATTCATCTCATTCCAAAATCATTTTCTGATTCTCCCTGAATTTTGCCAATGCTCTCTCAGCTGAATTCTTATTTGCCCTTTATTTCAGCCCCATTCACCTTCCTCTTGCCTCTTCATGGCGTGCATCTTCCAATCACTAGCACTTGCATGCAGGTACCCTCTAACATATCAATTCTTCCTTCACAACCAACTTACTTTCCTCATCCTACCACTCACTAACTGTTCTCACATGCCCACATCCCACCTTCTGCACACCACACATTTCTCTTGCACATACAAGTACTGCTTCCCTTAAAACATTCTATTCCTCGTTGATCCTTCAATTGTTGTCTTGTTCTCATCATACTATTCACCTCATTCCAAAATTATTTTCTGATTCTCCCTGAATTTTGCTAATGCTCTCTCAGCTGAATTCTTATTTGCCCTTTATTTCAGCCCATGCACCTTCCTCTTGACCTCCTGCCTCTTCATGATGTACATCTTCCAATCACTAGCACTCCTTGCCTACAGGTACCCTCTAACACATCAATTTTCCCTTAACAAACAACTTATTTTCCTCATCCTACCACTCACTAACTTTCTCACTTGCCAACATCCCACATTATGCACACCATACATTTCTCTTGCACATACAAGTACTGCTTCCCTTAAAATATTCTATTCCTTGTCCACTCCCCTAGTTGCTCCTACTCTCAACTTTTGCCATTCTTCACCCAATCTCTCCTGGAATCTCTTTACAAAAGCCTTTTTTAAAGTTCAATCTTTTTCAGCATTCTCTTCATATCATTTGTTCTTTCCCTAAAGCCTCTACAAACTTTCAACCTTACCTCCACTAATGAAAAATAGACATTCCACCAACTTCCCCTCTCAACACATTTACATCCAAAAGTCTCTTTTAACATGCCAACCAGTTACTGATGTTTGCTTACCATCAACCATTCTACACACACACACACACACACACACACACACACACACACACACACACACACACACACACACATTACAAACACTGCTTCAACATATCACATAATCCTTCATATTCATGAAGCAACTTCCATACTGAAAACAATAAACACTTACTCCAATACTGCCCTATATCTTTTATACTTCATTTATCTATTTATTATACTTTGTCACTATCTCCCGCATTAGCGAGGTAGCACAAGGAAACAGACGAAAGAATGGCCCAACCCACCTACATACACATGTATGTACATACACGTCCACACACGCACATATGCATACCCATACATTTCAACGTATACATACATATACATATATACACATGTACATAATTCATATTTGCTGCCTTTATTCATTCCCATCGCCACCCTGCCATACATGAAATGGCAACCACCTCCCCCCGCATGCACGCGAGGTAGCGCTAGGAAAAGACAGCAAAGGCCACATTCGTTCACATTCAGTCTCTAGCTGTCACGTATGATGCACCAAAACCACGGCTCCCTTTCCACATCCAGGCCCCACAAAACTGTCCATGGTTTACCCCAGACGCTTCACATGCCCTGGTTCAATCCATTGACAGCACGTTGACCCCGGTATACCACATCGTTCTAATTCACTCTATTCCTTGCACACCTTTCATCCTCCTGCCTATTCAGGCCCCGATCGCTCAAAATCTTTTTCACTCCATCTTTCCACCTCCAATTTGGTCTCCCACTTCTCGTTCCCTCCACCTCTGACACATATATCCTCTTTGTCAATCTTTCCTCACTCATTCTCTCCATGTGACCAAACCATTTCAATAAACCCTCCTCAGCTCTCTCAACCACACTGCCCTATATTTACCTTATAGACAATTATACACACAGACACAGCACCACCTTGATCTATGGTCCCACTCAGTGCACATGGATGGCTTCCTGAGTTCTACATGAGCTCAAAAAAAGGGATTCCTGGGGAACAACAGCAAGGTATCATAAATGAATATATTAAATTTTATCATCCTTAACTACTTTTCCCCCTTTACAAAAAAGCATTACATCCTATCTCTTCCTATTATGTATAATTCACCAAAACCACATACACACCAATTGTGAAGATATGTGCATATATGCTACATAAACCTCACAAAACACCATTCAAGATGTTACTGGAGAGAAGCAAAACACCAAGGGAATGGAAAAGGGCAGAAGTCATACCTAACTACAAGAAAGGAGTCCAGGAGCTGGCACTGCACTACAAACCAGTCTCACTGGTCTGTGAGGTTCTAGAAAAGATACTTTAAAAACAAATAGATGACTTTCCACAATGAAAAAATCATCTTATTGGGAGATGGCATGTTTTTGGGAAGAGATCATGTGTGAAAAACTTCTTAGATATCTCCTAGAGATAGGGCTCTGTCTTAGATAAAAGGGAAAGCCAGGTTGATTATCTGCATTTGGACAGCAAGGAATTACTTGACACTACTGGACTGAAGGCAGATTAAAAAGCTGGATTGCCAGGCAGGAATAAACAAAGAATCTCTTTCAATAGAAAGATCATCTCAGTCTGAGACCATTACTTGCCTGAAGGTATGGAATTATACCTAAATATGGTTGTGGATGATGAAAAGGTAATAAGGGAACTGGAAAGTAAGGAGGACTGCATCAGCTCACAAGGGAACCTAAGCAGACTCCAAAGTTAATCTGATACATGGACGACAAAATTCAACTAGAGCAAATATACAGTAATGAGTGTGGGAGGGAGTGGAAGAGTGTCATATGATTATTATCTAGCAGGAAACAAACTTCAGGATTCTGTGTGTGAGAAGAACTTTGAAGTTGGTGTCATCCTTAACCTTTCACCATTCTCATATTAGGAGAACAATTAAGGAGAAAAACTATCCACAGCAAATATCAGAATGGCTTTCAAACATATGAATATGGAAATATTCAGCAAGTCATTCATATCCCACATAAGGCTAAAGCTCAGTTATTCTCTTCAAGTTTGATAACTACACTAAAAGAATCACATTGAGCTACCAAAGAAAGTCCATAAGAGGACAGCAAAGATGGTACCAGAATCATGAGAAATGAATTGCAGGGAAAGGCCAAAAGCCTTAAATTTGCACACCTTGGAAGACAGAAGAGTGAAGGCTGATCTTATCAAAACTTTTAAGTTTTTAAACCAGAGTGATGACATAAACAGAGAAAAGTTCTTTGAAAGATGGAGGGATACAGCATGAAATTAAGCAAGCAACTTGTTAAAAAAGATATAAGTACCATAAGAGTGGTGGATGAACGTAATGAAATTACTCCAGACATAATAAATTCAGGAAACGTACAAGAATTTAATAAGTTGTATGCTAAAGAGTGTTCAAGAGATGGGGCTCCATGCGTGTAAAACTCCCTCCCCCTACAGTACAAACAGGCATTTACAATGACACAAATACATATGCCACTGAAAGCCGCACAGTTAGCAGCACAGCAGCTGTTGTCAAGTTTCCCTTCTCCGATCATCACTCCCTTTCCTTTCTGCCTTACATATTCATGGGCTGCTCTCCAACACTTTGCAACAAATAACTCACATGATTCTTTATCCTTAAACACAATTTTCCTTTATCCCTGGGGATAAGGGAGTTAGAAAGTTGCCTACATATTTCCTGCATTTCAGAAGAGGTGGCTGAAGGGAAGGCAGGAGCAGAGAAGCTGGACCCTTTCCATTTTGTATTGGCACCTTCCAAAGGAATAAGGAAAGGAAATAGCTAAGCAAAGATTGCTACTTGATGACCCAAGATAAGGTGTCTAAATATTCTTGGATGTAACCAATATGAGAAGAGGGAGAAATAGGTGCTATGTATGAGGAAAGGCACCTGATGAAGGACCAGTGGGACTGTATTACACAGTGTATGTGCAGATATGGCTGTGTCACCCTTTGGATATGCTGGTCACCCATGGTCACAAAAAGCCTTACAACGATCAACTGT
This sequence comes from Panulirus ornatus, assembly GCF_036320965.1. Classification (NCBI taxonomy): domain Eukaryota; kingdom Metazoa; phylum Arthropoda; class Malacostraca; order Decapoda; family Palinuridae; genus Panulirus; species Panulirus ornatus. The sequence continues at coordinate 26,248,104 of NC_092229.1, read as the reverse complement.
TTGTCAACTGAAGTCTACCTCTATCAAAATATGTTACTTCAGCAAACTTCAGTCATCTCTGAATTGTGCAGTGGAAACCAGAACGTACTGTCATCTCCAGATGCCCATGGAAAACTGTAGTAACAGCAGTCACCTGTAACCACATGGCAATTTCACCACATATTAGTTGAGTTATGGACATTGCAACATTACAATATGTTCTCTGATGTAACATTAGAATATGTCCTGTGAATCTCTGTTGTGTATAATTCTGCTCAAAAAACAAAATAATCTGCTAATTTACACAAAAAAATTCTGTTGAGAGACAAGGGTGGCACCCCTATAACCTTGACAGGCATCCCATTAACTCAACACTTCCATTCTTTGTAAGACAACTTGCATAAGAAGAGGAAGACTGTGCTGATAATAATAACAGAAGAGATTAAGGAGGAATTGATGCTGATGGCCTCACACTCAAAGACATTCCTTAGTATAATTACGAAGAAACACCTTAGTCATGTATTGATTATATAATATTTCTTTTTTGTCTAACATGATTTCCAAGGAAATTAAGTACCATATAGAGAAGCCTAATGGATTTGTTGTGTCAGAGAAGTAGTAAAAAAGTTTGTTACACTTCCTTTATATTTTTGTGCCAAAATAACATCAGTAACAAAAGCCTATCAAATCAAAATGTGCATCCCAAAGGTTAAAGATTGTAAAGAAGCAAGTTCTAGATTGATGCTGATAAGAATTAAAGTAGACTAAGAATAGCAGGTGACTGTCAGTGCCTATGAACCAGGTAGCAAGAGGAATGAGAATGAGAGGGGAGCATTTTGGAGGAGCTGATGCTAGAGATTGGGTCCTAACTGTGGGAGATTTGAATGCAAGAGTGGATTATCATTATTTGCTGTAGCATTTTCGTAATATGGTCTCTGTACTGTGATACATACACAACTAAATTCTAAGCCATTTTTATAACACATCTAACAGTTACCCTTCTAAGATAAAACTTAGTCAAAACGAAGAGAAAACAGAGAAAATAAAGCCTACCTGACAGCCCTCATCATTGTGTTATATCTGTCATGCAAACGTTTTAATTCTATTAGCTCTTCTTTAGGAAAAACTTTCCGTTCAGGAATCCTAAAAATCTTGCTCTTGGCTGTTGGTACCCATCTTGGTTTTCTCCACCTGAAACATATAACACAGTCATGAAATGTACTGGGCATTATTGCAACAGATGTAGTAATTCACTCCAAGTTACCCCAGTTGATATAAAGAACCATCTTTCATCAACAGAACCTCCCTTCCAAAGTCCTCCAAGCTCAGTGACTGAGGATTCAACAATTACACAACGAAATAGTATGCTGTACAGCTAAACTGTCAAGAGGCATATTAAGGCTCTCACTGTTTCATGAGCTCTTCTAATTTTTATGTTCTTAACTATGATATCCTAGAAGGTTAGGTTCATATTCCACAGTGACCACAATGAGAATATGTTTCTGTTAGTCTGTGGAGGAGGCATATGATAGAGTTGACAGAGATGCTCTGTGGAAGGTATTAAGAGTATATGCTGTGGGAGGTAAGTTGCTAAAAGCAGTGAAAAGTTTTTATCGAGGATGCAAGGCATGTGTACGAGTAGGAAGAGGTGAAAGTAATTGACTCCCAGTGAATGTTGGTTTGCGGCAGGGGTGCGCGACGTCTCCATGGTTGTTTAATTTCTTTATTGATGGGGTTGTTAGGGATATAAATGGAAGAGTTTTGGAGAGGGGCACGTGTGCAGTCTGTTATGGATGAGATGGCTTGGGAAGTGAGTCAGTTGTTGTTCAGTGATGATACAGCGCTGCTGGCTGATTCGGGTGAGAAACTGCAGAAGCTGGTGACTGAGTTTGGTAAAGTGTGTGAAAGAAGAAAGCTGAAAGTAAATGTGAATGAGAGCAGGGTTATTAGGTTCAGTAGGGCTGAGGGACAAGTCAATAGGGAGGTAAGTTTGAATGGAGAAAAACTATAGGAAGTGAAGTGTTTTAGATATCTGCGAGTGGATTTGGCAGCAGATAGAACCATGGAAGTGGAAATGAGTCATAGGGTGGGAAAGGGGGCGAAGGTTCTGGAAACATTGCAGATTGTGGGAAAGGCAAGAATGTAATCTCAAGAGGGCAAAAATGAGCATTTTTGAAGGAGTATTATCTCTAACAGTGTCATGTGGTTGCAAGGCATGGGCTATTGATAGGGCTGTGTGGAGGAGGGTGGATGTGTTGGAAATGAGATGTTTGAGGACAATATGCAGTGTGAGGTGGTTTGATCGAGTAAGTAATGAAAGGGTAAGAGAGATGCGTGGTGATAAAGAGAGTGTGGATGAGAGCAAAAGAGGGTGTATTGAAATGGTTTGGTCACATGGAGAGAATGAGTGAGGAAAGATTGACAAAGACAATATATGTCAGAGGTGGAGGAAATGAGAAGTGGGAGACCAAATTGGAGGTGGAAGGATCAAATGAAAAAGATTTAGAGTGATCGGGGCCTGAACATGCAGGAGGGTGAAAGGCATGCAAGGAATAGAAAGAATTCGAACGATGTGGTATACTGGGGTCGACGTGCTGTCAATGGATTGAACCAGGGAATGTGAAGCGTCTGGGGTAAACCGTGGAAAGTTTTGTGGGACCTGGATGTGGAATGGGAGCTGTGGATTCGTTGCATTACACATGACAACTAAAGAGTGAGTGTAAACGGAAGTGATCATTGTTGTCTTTTCCTAGCTCTACCTCACGTACATGCAGGGGGAAGGGGTTGTCATTTCATGTGTGGCGGGGTAGCGGCAGGAATGGATGAAGGCAGCATGTATAAATATCTACATGTGTAAATATGTGTATGTTAGTGTATGTATATATATGTATAAGTTGAGATGTATAGGTATGTATATGTACGTGTGTGGGCGTCTATATATATACATGTGTATGTGGGTGGGTTGTGCCATTCTTTCGTCTGTTTCCTTGCCCTACCTCGCTAACGTGGGAGACAGCGACAAAGTATAATGAATAAAATAAATTACAGAGGTATAAGTTTGTTGAGTATTCCTGGGAAATTATATGGGAGGATACTGATTGAGAGGGTGAAGGCATATAAAGAGCATCAGATTGGGGAAGAGCAGCGTGGTTTCAGAAGTGGTAGAGGATGTGTGGATCAGGTGTATGCTTTGAAAAATGTATGTGAGAAATACTTAGAAAAGTAAATGGATTTGTATGTAGCATTTATGGATCTGGAGAGGGCATATGATAGAGTTGATAGAGATGCTCTGTGGAAGGTATTAAGAATATATGGTGTGGGAGGTAAGTTGTTAGAAGCAGTGAAAAGTTTTTATCAAGGATGTAAGGCATGTGTATGTGTAGGAAGAGAGGAAAGTGATTGGTTCTTAGTGAATGTAGGTTTGCAGCAGGGGTGTGTGATGTTTCCATGGTTGTTTAATTTGTTTATGGATGGGGTTGTTAGGGAGGTGAATGCAAGAGTTTTGGAAAGAGGGGCAAGTATGCAGTCTGTGGTGGATAAGGGAGCTTGGGAAGTGAGTCAGTTGTTGTTCGCTGATGATACAGCGCTGGTGGCTGATTCATGTGAGAAACTGCAGAAGCTGGTGACTGAGTTTGGTATAGTGTGAAAGAAAAAAGTTGAGAAAAAATGTGAAAAAGAGCAAGGTTATCAGGTACAGTAGGGTTGAGGGTCAAGTCAATTGGGAGGTAAGTTTGAATGGAGAAAAACTGAAGGAAGTGAAGTGTTTTAGATATCTGGGAGTGGATTTGGCATCGGATGGAACCATGGAAGCGGAACTGAATCATAGGGTGGTGGAGGGGGCAAAAGTTCTGGGAGCGTTGAAGAACGTGTGGAAATCGAGAACATTATCTCGGAGAGCAAAAATAGGTATGTTTGAAAGAAAAGTGGTTCCAACAATGTTATATGTTTGCGAAGCATGAGTTATGGATAGAGTTGTGCGCAAAAGGGTGGATGTGCTGGAAATGAGATGTTTGAGGACAATATGGGGTGTGAGGTGGTTTGATCAAGTAAGTAATAATAGGGTAAGAGAGATGTGTGGTAATAAAAAGAGTGTGGTTGAGAGAGCAGAAGATGGTGTTTTGAAATGGTTTGGTCACATGGATGGGGTTGTTAGGGAGGTAAATGCAAGAGTTTTGGAAAGAGGGGCAAGTATGAAGTCTGTTGGGGATGAGAGAGCTTGGGAAGTGAGTCAGTTGTTGTTCGCTGATGATACAGCGCTGGTGGCTGATTCATGTGAGAAACTGCAGAAGCTGGTGACTGAGTTTGGAAAAGTGTGTGGAAGAAGAAAGTTAAGAGTAAATGTGAATAAGAGCAAGGTTATTAGGTACAGTAGGGTTGAGGGTCAAGTCAATTGGGAGGTGAGCTTGAATGGAGAAAAACTGGAGGAAGTGAAGTGTTTTAGATATCTGGGAGTGGATCTGGCAGCGGATGGAACCATGGAAGCGGAGGTGGATCATAGGGTGGGGGAGGGGGCGAAAATCCTGGGGGCCTTGAAGAATGTGTGGAAGTCGAGAACATTATCTCGGAAAGCAAAAATGGGTATGTTTGAAGGAATAGTGGTTCCAACAATGTTGTATGGTTGCGAGGCGTGGGCTATGGATAGAGTTGTGCGCAGGAGGATGGATGTGCTGGAAATGAGATGTTTGAGGACAATGTGTGGTGTGAGGTGGTTTGATCGAGTGAGCAACGTAAGGGTAAGAGAGATGTGTGGAAATAAAAAGAGCGTGGTTGAGAGAGCAGAAGAGGGTGTTTTGAAGTGGTTTGGGCATATGGAGAGGATGAGTGAGGAAAGATTGACCAAGAGGATATATGTGTCGGAGGTGGAGGGAACAAGGAGAAGAGGGAGACCAAATTGGAGGTGGAAAGATGGAGTGAAAAAGATTTTGTGTGATCGGGGCCTGAACATGCAGGAGGGTGAAAGGAGGGCAAGGAATAGAGTGAATTGGAGCGATGTGGTATACCGGGGTTGACGTGCTGTCAGTGGATTGAATCAAGGCATGTGAAGCGTCTGGGGTAAACCATGGAAAGCTGTGTAGGTATGTATATTTGCGTGTGTGGGCGTATGTATATACATGTGTATGGGGGGGGTTGGGCCATTTCTTTCGTCTGTTTCCTTGCGCTACCTCGCAAACGCGGGAGACAGCGACAAAGTATAATAATATATATAAAAAAATAAATATATATATATATATATATATATATATATATATATATATATATATATATATATATATATATATATATATATATATATTATCCCTGGGGATAGGGGAGAAAGAATACTTCCCACGTATTCCCTGCGTGTCGTAGAAGGCGACTAAAAGGGAAGGGAGCGGGGGGCTGGAAATCCTCCCCTCTCAATTTTTTTTTAATTTTCCAAAAGAAGGAACAGAGAAGGGGGCCAGGTGAGGATATTCCCTCAATGGCCCAGTTCTCTGTTCTTAACGCTACCTCGCGGGAAATGGCGAATAGTTTGAAAAAAAAAAAAAAATATATATATATATATATATATATATATTTTATTTATTTATTTATTCTGCTTTGTCGCTGTCTCCCGCGTTAGCGAGGTAGCACAAGGAAACAGACGAAAGAATGGCCCAACCCACCCACATACACATGTATATACATACACGTCCACACACGCAAATATACATACCTATACATCTCAATGTACAAATATATATACACACACAGACATATACATATAAACACATGTACATAATTCATAGTCCCCCTTTTATTTGTTCCCATCGCCACCTCGCCACACATGGAATAATAACCCCCTCCCCCCTCATGTGTGCGGGGTAGCGCTAGGAAAAGACAACAAAGGCCCCATTCCTTCACACTCAGTCTCTAGCTGTCATGTAATAATGCACCGAAACCACAGCTCCCTTTCCACATCCAGGCCCCACACAACTTTCCATGGTTTACCCCAGATGCTTCACATGCCCTGGTTCAATCCATTGACAGCACATTGACCCCAGTATACCCCATCGTTCCAATTCACTCTATTCCTTGCACGTCTTTCACCCTCCTGCATGTTCAGGCCCCGATCACTCAAAATCTTTTTCACTCCATCTTTCCACCTCCAATTTGGTCTCCCACTTCTCCTCGTTCCCTCCACCTCTGACACATATATCCTCTTGGTCAATCTTTCCTCACTCATTCTCTCCACATGCCCAAACCATTTCAAAACACCCTCTTCTGCTCTCTCAACCACACTCTTTTTTTTTTCCACATATCTCTCTTACCCTTACATTACTTACTCGATCAAACCACCTCACACGACATATTGTCCTCAAACATCTCATTTCCAGCACATCCATCCTCCTGCACACAACTCTATCCATAGCCCACGCCTCGCAACCATACAACATTGTTGGAACCACTATTCCTTCAAACATACCCATTTTTGCTTTCCGAGATAATGTTCTCGACTTCCAAACATTCTTCAAGGCTCCCAGAATTTTCGCCCCCTCCCCCACCCTATGATTCACTTCCGCTTCCATGGTTCCATCTGCTGCTAGATCCACTCCCAGATATCTAAAACACTTTACTTCATCCAGTTTTTCTCCATTCAAACTTACCTCCCAATTGACTTGACCCTCAACCCTACTGTACCTAATAACCTTCCTCTTATTCACATTTACTCTTAACTTTCTTCTTTCACACATTTACCAAACTCAGTCACCAGCTTCTGCAGTTTCTTACATGAATCAGCCACCAGCGCTGTATCATCAGCGAACAACAACTGACTCACTTTCCAAGCTCTCTCATCCACAACAGACTGCATACTTGCACCTCTTTCCAAAACTCTTGCATTCACCTCCCTAACAACCCCATCCATAAACAAATTAAACAACCATGGAGACATCACACACCCCTGCCACAAACTTACATTCACTGAGAGCTAATCACTTTCCTCTCTTCCTACACATACATATGCCTTACATCCTCGATAAAAAATTTTCACTGCTTCTAACAACTTGCCTCCTACACCATATATTCTTAAACCTTCCACAGAGCATCTCTATCAACTCTATCATATGCCTTCTCCAGATCCATAAATGCTACATACAAATCCATTTGTTTTTCTAAGTATTTCTCACATACATTCTTCAAAGCAAACACCTGATCCACACATCCTCTACCACTTCTGAAACCACAATGCTCTTCCCCACTCTCATGCTCTATACATGCCTTCACCCTCTCAATCAATACCCTTCCATATAATTTACCAGGAATACTCAACAAACTTATACCTCTGTAATTTGAGCACTCACTCTTATCCCCTTTGCCTTTGTACAATGGCACTATGCAAGTATTCCGCCAATCCTCAGGCACCTCACCATGAGTCATACATACATTGAATAACCTTACCAACCAGTCAACAATACAGTCACCCCCCTTTTTAATAAATTCCACTGCAATACCATCCAAACCTGCTGCCTTGCCAGCTTTCATCATCCGTAAAGCTTTTACTACCTCTTCTCTATTTACCAAATCATTTTCCCTAACCCTCTCACTTTGCACACCACCTCGACCAAAACACCCTATATCTGCCACTCTATCATCAGGCACATTCAACAAACCTTCAAAATACTCACTCCATCTCCTTCTCACATCACCACTACTTGTTATCACCTCCCCATTAGCCCCCTTCACTGAAGTTCCCATTTGCTCCCTTGTCTTATGCACTTTATTTACCTCCTTCCAAAACATCTTTTTATTCTCCCTGAAATTTAATGATACTCTCTCACCCCAACTCTCATTTGCCCTCTTTTTCACCTCTTGCACCTTTCTCTTGACCTCCTATCTCTTTCTTTTATACCTCTCCCACTCATTTGCATTTTTTCCCTGCAAAAATTGTCCAAATGCCTCTCTCTTCTCTTTCACTAATACTCTTATTTCTTCATCCCACCACTCACTACCTTTTCTAATCAACCCACCTCCCACGCTTCTCATGCCACAAGCATCTTTTGAGCAAGCCATCACTGCTTCCCTAAATACATCCCATTCCTCCCCCACTCCCCTTACCTCCTTTGGTCTCACCTTTTTCCATTCTGTACTCAGTCTCTCCTGGTATTTCCTCACACAAGTCTCCTTCCCAAGCTCACTCACTCTCACCACTCTCTTCACCCCATCATTCTCTCTTCTTTTCTGAAAATCCCCACAAATCTTCACCTTCACCTCCACAAGATAACGATCAGACATCCCTCCAGTTGCACCTCTCAGCACATTAACATCCAAAAGTCTCTCTTTCGTGCGTCTATCAATTAACACGTAATCCAATAACGCTCTCTGGCCGTCTCTCCTACTTACAGGGGTATACTTATGTATATCTCGCTTTTTATACCAGATATTCCCAATCACCAGTCCTTTTTCAGCACATAAACCTACAAGCTATTCACCATTTCCATTTACAACACTGAACACCCCATGTATACCAATTATTCCCTCAACTGCCACATTACTCACCTTTGCATTCAAATCACCCATCACTATAACCCGGTCTTGTGCATCAAAACCACTAACACACTCATTCAGATGCTCCCAAAACACTTGCCTCTCATGATCTTTCTTCTCATGCCCAGGTGCATATGCACCAATAATCACCCATCTCTCTCCATCAACTTTCAGTTTTACCCATATCAATCTAGAATTTACTTTCTTACACTCTATCACATACTTCCAAAACTCCTGATTCAGGATTCTTTCTTTTAAAGTAATCGCCATTTCCCGCGTTAGCGAGGTAGCGTTAAGAACAGAGGACTGGGCCTTTGTGGAATATCCTCACCTGGCCCCACTCTGTTCCCTCTTTTGGAAAATTAAAAAAAAATGAGAGGGGAGGATTTCCAGCCCCCGCTCCCTCTCCTTTTAGTCGCCTTCTATGACACGCAGGGAATACGTGGGAAATATTCTTAATCCCCTATCCCAGGGATAATATATATATATATATATATATATGGTTTCAGAAGTGGTAGAGGATGTGTGGATCAAGTGTTTGCTTTGAAGAATGTATGTGAGAAATACTTAGAAAAGAAATGGATTTGTATGTAGCATTTATGGATCTGGAGAAGGCATATGATAGAGTTGATAGAGATGCTCTGTGGAAGGTATTAAGAATATATGGTGTGGGAGGCAAGTTGTTAGAAGCAGTGAAAAGTTTTTATCGAGGATGTAAGGCATGTGTACATGTAGGAAGAGAGGAAAGTGATTGGTTCTCAGTGAATGTAGGTTTGCGGCAGGGGTGTGTGATGTCTCCATGGTTGTTTAATTTGTTTATGGATGGGGTTGTTAGGGAGGTGAATGCAAGAGTTTTGGAAAGAGGGGCAAGTATGAAGTCTGTTGGGGATGAGAGAGCTTGGGAAGTGAGTCAGTTGTTGTTCGCTGATGATACAGCGCTGGTGGCTGATTCATGTGAGAAACTGCAGAAGCTGGTGACTGAGTTTGGTAAAGTGTGTGAAAGAAGAAAGTTAAGAGTAAATGTGAATAAGAGCAAGGTTATTAGGTACAGTAGGGTTGAGGGTCAAGTCAATTGGGAGGTGAGTTTGAATGGAGAAAAACTGGAGGAAATGAAGTGTTTTAGATATCTGGGAGTGGATCTGGCTGCGGATGGAACCATGGAAGCGGAAGTGGATCATAGGGTGGGGGAGGGGTCGAAAATTCTGGGAGCCTTGAAGAATGTGTGGAAGTCGAGAACATTATCTCGGAAAGCAAAAATGGGTATGTTTGAAGGAATAGTGGTTCCAACAATGTTGTATGGTTGCGAGGCGTGGACTATGGATAGAGTTGTGCGCAGGAGGATGGATGTGCTGGAAATGAGATGTTTGAGGACAATGTGTGGTGTGAGGTGTTTTGATCGAGTAAGTAACGTAAGGGTAAGAGAGATGTGTGGAAATAAAAAGAGCGTGGTTGAGAGAGCAGAAGAGGGTGTTTTGAAATGGTTTGGTCACATGGAGAGAATGAGTGAGAAAAGATTGACCAAGAGGATATACGTGTCGGAGATGGAGGGAACGAGGAGAAGAGGGAGACCAAATTGGAGGTGGAGAGATGGAGTGAAAAAGATTTTGTGTGATCGGGGCCTGAACATGCAGGAGGGTGAAAGGAGGGCAAGGAATAGAGTGAATTGGAGCGATGTGGTATACCGGGGTTGACGTGCTGTCAGTGGATTGAATCAAGGCATGTGAAGCGTCTGGCGTAAACCATGGAAAGCTGTGTAGGTATGTATATTTGCGTGTGTGGAAGTATGTATATACATGTGTATGGGGGTGGGTTGGGGCATTTCTTTCGTCTGTTTCCTTGCGTTACCTCGCAAACGCGGGAGACAGCGACAAAGCAAAAAAAAAAAATATATATATATATATATCTCCAGATCCATAAATGCTACATACAAATCCATTTGCTTTTCTAAGTATTTCTCACATACATTCTTCAAAGCAAACACCTGATCCACACATCCTCTACCACTTCTGAAGCCGCACTGCTCTTCCCCAATCTGATGCTCTGTACATGCCTTCACCCTCTCAATCAATACCCTCCCATATAATTTACCAGGAATACTCAACAAACTTATACCTCTGTAATTTGAGCACTCACTCTTATCCCCTTTGCCTTTGTACAATGGCACTATGCACGCATTCTGCCAATCCTCAGGCACCTCACCATGAGTCATACATACATTAAATAACCTCACCAACCAGTCAACAATACAGTCACCCCCTTTTTTAATACATTCCACTGCAATACCATCCAAACCTGCTGCCTTGCCGGCTTTCATCTTCCGCAAAGCTTTCACTACCTCTTCTCTGTTTACCAAATCATTTTCCCTAACCCTCTCACTTTGCACACCACCTCGACCAAAACACCCTATATCTGCCACTCTGTCATCAGACACATTCAACAAACCTTCAAAATACTCATTCCATATGATAGAGTTGATAGAGATGCTCTGTGGAAGGTATTAAGAATATATGGTGTGGGAGGCAAGTTGTTAGAAGCAGTGAAAAGTTTTTATCGAGGATGTAAGGCATGTGTACGTGTAGGAAGAGAGGAAAGTGATTGGTTCTCAGTGAATGTAGGTTTGCGGCAGGGGTGTGTGATGTCTCCATGGTTGTTTAATTTGTTTATGGATGGGGTTGTTAGGGAGGTAAATGCAAGAGTTCTGGAAAGAGGGGCAAGTATGAAGTCTGTTGGGGATGAGAGAGCTTGGGAAGTGAGTCAGTTGTTCTTCGCTGATGATACAGCGCTGGTGGCTGATTCATGTGAGAAACTGCAGAAGCTGGTGACTGAGTTTGGTAAAGTGTGTGGAAGAAGAAAGTTAAGAGTAAATGTGAATAAGAGCAAGGTTATTAGGTACAGTAGGGTTGAGGGTCAAGTCAATTGGGAGGTGAGTTTGAATGGAGAAAAACTGGAGGAAGTGAAGTGTTTTAGATATCTGGGAGTGGATCTGTCAGCAGATGGAACCATGGAAGCGGAAGTGGATCATAGGGTGGGGGAGGGGGCGAAAATGTTGGGAGCCTTGAAAAATGTGTGGAAGTCGAGAACATTATATCGGAAAGCAAAAATGGGTATGTTTGAAGGAATAGTGGTTCCAACACTATGGTTGCGAGGCGTGGGCTATGGATAGAGTTGTGCGCAGGAGGATGGATGTGCTGGAAATGAGATGTTTGAGGACAATGTGTGGTGTGAGGTGGTTTGATCGAGTAAGTAACGTAAGGGTAAGAGAGATGTGTGGAAATAAAAAGAGCGTGGTTGAGAGAGCAGAAGAGGGTGTTTTGAAATGGTTTGGGCACATGGAGAGAATGAGTGAGGAAAGATTGACCAAGAGGATATATGTGTCGGAGGTGGAGGGAACGAGGAGAAGAGGAAGACCAAATTGGAGGTGGAAAGATGGAGTGAAAAAGATTTTGTGTGATCGGGGCCTGAACATGCAGGAGGGTGTAAGGAGGGCAAGGAATAGAGTGAATTGGAGCGATGTGGTATACAGGGGTTGACGTGCTGTCAGTGGAGTGAATCAAGGCATGTGAAGCGTCTGGGGTAAACCATGGAAAGCTGTGTAGGTATGTATATTTGCGTGTGTGGACGTGTGTATGTACATGTGTATGGGGGGGGGGGTTGGGCCATTTCTTTCGTCTGTTTCCTTGCGCTACCTCGCAAACGCGGGAGACGGCGACAAAGTATAAAAAAAAAAAAAAAAAAAAAAATATATATATATATATATATATATATATATATATATATATATATATATATATATATATATATATATATATATATATATTTTTATTATTATTTTGCTTTGTCTCTGTCTCCCGCGTTAGCGTGGTAGCGCAAGGAAACAGACGAAAGAATGGCCCAACCCACCCACATACACATGTATATACATACACGTCCACACACGCACATATACATACATACACATCTCAACGTATACATAAATATACACACAGACATATACATATATATTTTTTTTTTTTTTTTTTTTTTTATACTTTGTCGCTGTCTCCCGCGTTTGCGAGGTAGCGCAAGGAAACAGACGAAAGAAATGGCCCAACCCACCCCCATACACATGTATATACACACGTCCACACACGCAAATATACATACCTACACAGCTTTCCATGGTTTACCCCGGACGCTTCACATGCCTTGATTCAATCCACTGACAGCACGTCAACCCCTGTATACCACATCGCTCCAATTCACTCTATTCCTTGCCCTCCTTTCACCCTCCTGCATGTTCAGGCCCCGATCACACAAAATCCTTTTCACTCCATCTTTCCACCTCCAATTTGGTCTCCCTCTTCTCCTCGTTCCCTCCACCTCCGACACATATATCCTCTTGGTCAATCTTTCCTCACTCATTCTCTCCATGTGCCCAAACCATTTCAAAACACCCTCTTCTGCTCTCTCAACCACGCTCTTTTTATTTCCACACATCTCTCTTACCCTTACGTTACTTACTCGATCAAACATATACATATATATACATGTACATATTTCATACCTGCTGCCTTTATTCATTCCCATTGCCACCACGCACATGAAATGACAACCCCCTCCCCCTCGCATGTGCATGAGGTAGCACTAAGAAAAGACAACAAAGGCCACATTCGTTCACACTCAGTCTCTAATTGTCATGTATAATGCACCGAAACCACAGCTCCCTTTCCACATCTAGGCCCCACAGAACATTCCATGGTTTACCCCAGACGCTTCACATGCCCTGGTTCAATCCATTGACAGCACGTTGACCCCTGTATACCACATCGTTCTAATTCACTGTATTCCATGCCTTTCACCCTCCTGCATGTTCAGGCCCCAATCACTCAAAATCTTTTTCACTCCATCTTGCCACCTCCAATTTGGTCTCCCACCTCTCCTCGTTTCCTCCACCCCTGACATACATATCCTCTTTGTCAATCTTTCCTCACTCATTCTCTCCATGTGACCAAACTATTTCAAAACACTCTCTTCTGCTCTCTCAATCACACTCTTTTTATTACCACACATATCTCTTACCCTTTCATTACTTACTCAATTAAACCACCTCACACCACATATTGTCCTCAAACATCTCATTTCCAGCACATCCACCCTCCTCCGCAGAACTCTATCTATAACCCATGCCTCGCAACAATATAACATTGTTGGAACCACTATTCCTTCAAACATACCCATTTTGGCTTTCCGAGATAATGTTCTCGACTTCCACACATTTTTCAACGCTCCCACAACTTTCACCCCCTCCCCCACCCTATGAATCACTTCCGCTTCCATGGTTCCATCCGCTGCAAAATCCACTCCCAGATATCTATAATACTTTACTTCCTCCAGTTTTTCTCCATTCAAACTCACCTCCTAATTGACTTGTCCCTCAACCCTACTGTACCTAATAACCTTGCTCTCATTCACATTTACTCTCTGCTTTCTTCTTTCACACACTTCACTAAACTCAGTCACCAGCTTCTGCAGTTTCTCACCCAAATCAGCCACCAGCGTTGTATCATCAGCGAACAAGAATTGACTCACTTTCCAAGCTCTCTCATCCACAACAGACTGTATCCTTGCCCCTCTTGCCAAAACTCTCGCATTCACCTCCCTAACAACCCCATCCACAAAACAAATTAAACAACCATGGAGACATCACGCACCTCTGCCGCAAACCTACATTCACTGAGAACCAATCACTTTCCTCTCTTCCTACTCGTACACATGCCTTACATCCATGATAAAAATTTTCACTGCTTCTAACAACTTGCCTCCCACACCATATATTCTCAATACCTTCCACAGAGCATCTCTATCAACTCTATCATATGCCTTCTCCAGATCCATAAATGCTTTTCTAAGTATTTCTCACATGCATTCTTCAAAGCAAACACCTGACCCACACATCCTCTTCCACTTCTGAAACCACACTGCTCTTCCTCAATCTGATGCTCTGTACATGCCTTCACCCTCTCATTCAATATCCTCCCATATAATTTACTAGGAATACTTAACAAACTTATACCTCTGTAATTTGAGCACTCATTTTCATCCCCTTTGCCTTTGTACAATGGCACTATGCAAGCATTCCGCCAATCCTCAGGCACCTCACCATGAGTCATACATACCTTAAATAACCTTACCAACCAGTCAACAATACAGTCACCCCCTTTTTTAATAAATTCCACTGCGATACAATCCAAACCCACTGCCTTTCCGGCTTTCATCTTCCGCAAAGCTTTTACTACCTCTTCTCTGTTTACCAAGTCATTCTCCCTAACCCTCTCACTTGGTCACCACCTCGACTAAAACACCCTATATCTGCCACTTTATCATCAAACACATTCAACAAACCTTCAAAATACCCACTCCATCTGCTTCTAACATCACCACTACTTGTTATCACCTCTCTATTAGCACCCTTCACTGATGTTCCCATTTGTTCCCTTGTCTTATGCACTTTATTTACCTCTTTCCAAAACATCTTTTCATTCTCCCTATAATTTAATGATACTCTCTCACCCCAACTCTCATTTGCCCTCTTTTTCACCTCTTGCACCTTTCTCTTTACCTCTTGCCTCTTTCTTTTATACATCTTTCACTCATTTGCATTATTTCCCTGCAAAAATCGTCCAAATGCTTCTCTCTTTTCTTTCACTAATAATCTTACTTCATCCCACCACTCACTACCCTTTCTAATCTGCCCACCTCCCACGCTTCTCATGCCACAAGCATCTTTTGCACAGGCCATCATTGCTTCCCTAAATACTTCCCATTCCTCCCCCACTCCCCTTACCTCCTTTGTTCTCACCTTTTTCAATTCTCCACTCAGTCTCTCCCGGTACTTCCTCACACAAGTCTCCTTCCCAAGCTCACTTACTCTCACCACCCTCTTCACCCCAACATTCTCTCTTCTTTTCCGAAAACTCAAGTTGCACCTCTCAGCACATTAACATCTAAAAGTCTCTCTTTCGCGTGCCTATCAACACGTAATCCAATAACGCTCTCTGGCCATCTCTCCTACTTACATACGTATACTTATGTATATCTCTCTTTTTAAACCAGGTATTCCCAATCACCAGTCTTTTTTCAGTACATAAATCTACAAGCTCTTCACCACTTCCATTTACAACACTGATCACCCCATGTACACCAATTATTCCCTCAACTGCCACATTACTCATCTTTGATTCATTTGCTGTTTGAGAGAGCATGACCATTCACAGTAATTATCAATTTGTACAGTACATGAAGTCTTCAACACTTGTAGAGCCCTACCTCCTGAACTTTCTGTTTTCAATTAGCCTTTTGAACCTTTGATAAAGCTTTTTGCCTAGCTTTTTGTCATGGCCTTCAGTCACTCTTGTGCTGTATCTCTTGAAGGATTGTTCACTGTCAGTATCAACCGGCAAATTAAAATGTTTGAAGGCTGTTATCAGGTTCCTCCTATCTCTCTTGTCCTCCATTGTGGATGGCATTATAATCCTGTCTCTCATTACAGTTCAAACCTCTTAGTTGCTCTTCTTTGTACCTTCACAATCTATTCTTCTACAGGTGCAGAGATCAAACAGCCAGTGCTAGTTGCATGGCATTCAATCAGGGGGATAAGATGATTACATATATTTGAACAACACTGAATATTTAGATGAAATCTTAATTGGTGGGAGATTTACTAAGGTTTACGTAAGTTGTTAATTTTTCATTTTTAAATCAATTAACCTCATATTTCAATTTAAAATAATATAGATCAGTCCTCAACAAGTATGTCAGTAATCAAAGTTATATGAAATATTCATAAAACGATTAACAATTATCCAGAGATAGTTTTGAGCTAAATCGGACTTTCACCGTAGTGTCTTCAAATACAGTTATCTCTGCGCCCCTGAAGATTTACCTGGTAATAATCGAGTTTACTGATAGCTTGTAAATACTGCTTTGATATCGACAAAAATCATAAGAATGGATCACAAGGGGCAAAACATGTATTTCTTTACGGTAAGACCACAAATCTAACGGAGTTAATACGAAAGTGATCTACCAGTGTTGACAATCGTCCCTGTATCTAGAAGCAAACAATTATAATACGTACCTGACTGTTTGCGTTCCGGCAAGAGTTACAGCTGCTTCTTGCACGGGATACCATAGTTCTGCAGCACATTTTAATGTCAAGTTACTTTTATAAGCGGCAACAATCATTGTTTATCCTAATGAAGTTACGGCAAGGAACATTGCCAACGAACATTCAAAAGAACTAACACATCCTCCCGAGATACGAAAATGCTGGAGCATAAACATTAAGTGGAGCACACCGTTGCTAGCGAATATATACACAAGTGCTATTCGCTCCGTAAGGTAATATTATAAGTTGACAACACTATCAATATCTATACTATTAAACGTATTACTTTAGTTTCATAATGAGTTTTCTGAGGTAAACGACTAAAAAGCTGTCCAGTTATATAGATTTTCAGCACAGTCATTGAACTAATCCACAGACTTTATGATTAATTCGAGTCTTACAGGTAGTGAGTATAATAATTCAACTCTCAAATTCACATATTCAGTGCGATATCATTTACTAGCACCATGATTATTACATCCTTCTTGTCCATTGTAGACTTACAACAAACGTTACTGAGATTTGGTTTTGACAAATGACAAAGAGTTCTCAAAAATGTTGTCCTCCAGGCGTTGAAGAATGACTTTCATCATCGGCGTCACTGCAAATACACCAAAAGAAATGTGTTAAATAGTTGAGCTGTAAGAAAAATATGGATTTTAGTGGAGACCATATGAGTTTTATTCTTCATTTGTAGTGTGACCCATCCCCACTACTCTATATCTGCTCGGGCTAAACTTCATCAACCATAAAGTAAACCAACAATTGAGCCTCAAGGTATCCTTGTAAGTTAATGTAAACCATGGATCCATGCTTGGCATTTTCCTAATGACCTTTGCATAATCTGCAAACATATTTAGGCAGGAGTCCTTACCTTCTAGCTACTAATCCACATAGATGAAGAGGAGGAATGGTCCTCGAGCATGACCCTAAGATGGCACTATGCTGGTAATCTTAATCCAGAATGAGATGGCTCCTCTGAGATGATGCTTCCTTCGTCCCATCACTAGGATAATCTTAGTTTCCTTATCAACCTTCTATGATATCAGTGTCAAACGCTTTATTGCAGTCCAGATACAAGCAAAACATTCAGCCTCACCTTTTGCCTCAGAATTCACGCTCCCGAAGAAATGTAAGAGATTTCTTACACATGGCCTCCTTTTCCTGAAACTGTGCTGCCTCTCATTAGGGTAATTTCACCTTTGTAGCAGGTCATTAATTTTCCTTCTGATTATCTTTTCCAGAACCTTATAGACCACACTCGTAAGAGAATCTTGTCTGCAGTTTAGTGCCTCTCCCGATCTTCTTAAAGATAGGGTCGACAATTTGCTCTTTTCCACTCCCCCGGGAAAATGCCTTTCTTCGGCGACATACTGAGCAGTGTTTCAAGAGGTGAACACACCTTCAGCACGTATGACGAAATTTCATCAGGAAACACATGAGACCCTCATAAAATTGCATCAAATAAACAGATAATTCAAAATGTTAATTGGTATAACAAAATTAAGATCAAGTGATACAGCCAGTCTAGAGTTCATCCCAAAACATGGCCTGTTGTTTCATTCATAAGGGAATTATCATACATGATAGTGTAATAAATAAAGAAAATTTCCACTATCACTCAGAGTTTTAGTGGTTTACCTATCCTGCAACATCAGCTTTAACATCGATGTAAGGTTCAATGACAAAATTTACTGAAAACTCGCGTACGGAAGTACAGGATTAGCACTTACTTCTACCATTGGCCTCGGGGCCTTTAATCTCTGTTTCAAGTCAGGTTTACTGAACAACTCTGGAAACACGAGCAAGTCGATATATCTAATAATTAGAAACAATTCCAACACGCAGATAGGTTTCCGACCTCCATGATTATCAAACAAAGTTAGGCGTACTTGAATCTTAACTTGAGTTGTAGCTCGTATGTTGTCCAAAGCTTTTCTTCTTCATTACACATGAAGACAATGGACCAGGACCCATTTTAACTCCTCATTTAGATCAACACTACAATGTTTTCCCCAAGTCAACAGTTACCTGGATAAACAAAGATTTCCTCGACATCAATAAAAATCGCCCCACTTTCTTCAAGTGTCCTTTCTTGTTCATGTTGTTGGTTCCCGAGATACAACGAACATTTTTTACTTCAAAGTTCCACAATTATTCCTCAATACATATATCGATGATTATAAGTAATAAAAAAAATTCTGGTAACATCATCACGGAAGCTATAGTCTGCAGTAGACGTAAAACATAAACTGAGAAACTACTTGACATACCTTCATCATAATTTGGATTTGCTGATTTTGAATGAGCACAGTGTATCATTCATTCACGTGTCTTTCCAGTAGAGAGAATCCCTACGTTTGACCGCAAACCTGTAAGAGTTGGCGCTGACTGACATAGGTCAACAAGAACTGCTTCTGGCTCATGATACATTTTTAGAATGATTCTAAGTTCTTAAGATGCTTAGGAAAATCTTTGCTGATTAACGAATTATGTAAATGATTCTTCAGTTGTAGGTCTCTGAGAGTTGATTGCGATACGACATCCCGAAAATAGACATATCAAAACCGCTCATAACCAGGATCACATTTAATGGATCCTTGAAGTGCTTAGGACACTTAAATGTGATTTTAAGACAAGGGTGGCGCATAGTGCCTTCAAGACAGCCCACTAGGACAACATGCGGTCGCTTAAAACCCTATCCAGATTTCGAAGTGTCTGTAGCTAAGATGTAGGGCCTCTATGTACTACATGTAGCTCTAGTAACTCTAAACTTTGAAAGGTGGCCTTTTGCTGGCCTTTAAGGTTTTGGTATCCTTGGACCCTGTCTTTGATCCTGAAGCATCTTCATCTTGAATTGAGGCTGCTAGGCCGCCTATCTTGAATGAGTTCAATGAACTAATTCTAAAATCTAAGGCTTGGGTGGCCTTTTGTTGGCCTCAAAAAGGCCTTCAACATGTAGTGGCTTACAACTTTGCAAAATCTAGGGCCTGTACGTAGTGCATAAAGCTATTGTAAGTATTGATGGCCTTTATGGCCAGGCTCTGTACCCTTAGACTCTCATTCTGATCCTGAGGTACTTTCATTATAGATTTAGGCTACAGGGTCGCCTACATTAAATGGGTGTCCTCATGACGGACTTCAAGGCAAAAATACCGTAGCATAAAACCTCGTCCAGATTATAATGTGCCCCACGGAAAATCTGGAACCTGTATGTTCTGCATCAAGTTGTAGTAACTCTTAATCTGGAAAGGTGGCTTTTGTTGGCATTAAAGGCTAGGCCGTGGTACCCTTGGATATTGCCTTTAATCCTAATGCACATTCATCATTTAAGGCTGAGTTGCATACTTTGAATGAGTGCAGTAAACTAGGTGTAATCTATAAGGTAGGAAAGGGTGTGGGGTAGGGAAGTACTTGGCCCAAAATGTAGTGTCTGTATGTGCCACATAAAGCTGTAGTAATTCTGTCATCTTGAAAGGTGATCATTGTTGGCCTTAAGGACGGGGCATAGTAACCATTGATCCTGAGGTACCTTAATTGTGTATATATATAAGGCTGCTAAGTTGCCGAGTATGAATGACTGAATTGAACTAAGTGCAATATATAAGGCTAAGCGGCTTTCAGTGGCCGGAAAATGGATTTAAGGCCAATGCTCAGTAGCTTTAAACGTGGCCCAGATACTAAAGTACATTAAAAAAGATACGAAGAAACACAAAAAGCCAAATATACTTGAAACTTTGTATTAGTATATTTCGGGAACAAGTTTTTCTTCGAGCATCTTTGAAAAATGACAGAATGTTCTCAATCAATTATCTATTTACGTAATCTTCCTATTTTGATTGTCTTTCCATGCTATAAAGGATACTGGAAGACTACTTCTCTAAAGGTTTAAAAGTTTCCATGTCAGTTGTGCTCTACAAAACAGAACACAAGATTACGCTATACACAAATCAAAATGTCCACAACGTTTCGGCTTCCTTTAGCCATTATCAAGTGATGAGGAATTCAGGCGGGCAGGGAAGGTCACAGTGGTGCGCATGATCTAGTATTTGCTGATAACCACAAGGAAAATGAAACACGATAAGCTCCCAAGTGCACTTTCGTGTAATGATCACACCGTCAAGGGAGATACAAGAATGAAATAGGAGACGTAGACCAGTCAGTCCAGTCAGCTGATATACAAGGATATACAAAGAGAAGACGTAATCAAGACGCCGTTAGTAAACAAGCGTATATGTTGAAAAAAGACTGGTGACTGGGAATACCTGGTTTTAAAATAGATGTACACAATAATACGTATATGAGTAGGAGAGGTCAAAGGGCATTATCAGACTACGCTTTATTTGATAGGTGTGTAAAAGTGAAATTTTTGGATGTAAATTTGCGAAGAGGGGGCTGCTGATGGGATGTCTGATCGTTATCTTGTGGAGGCAAGGGTGAAGATTTTTAGAGGTTTTCAAAAATCAAGGGAAAATGTCGGGAAGAAGAGAGTGGTGAGAGTAAGTGAGCTGGGAAAGGAGACTTTTGTGAAGAATTACCAGGAGAGACTGAGTGAAGAGTGGCAAAAGGAGAGAACAAATGAAGTGGGGAGAGTGAGTGAGGAATGGGAGGTATTTAGGGAAGTGGTGATGGCATGTGCAAGAGATGCATGTGGCATGCGAAAGGTAGGATGTGGGCAGATTACAAAGGGTAGTGAGTAGTGGGGTGTAGAAGAAAAGTTGCCAGTGAAAGAGGAAAGAGAGGCGTTTGGGCGCTACATACAAGGAAGGAGTGCATATGATTGGGAGATGTATAAGAGAAAGTGGCAGGAGGTAAAGAGGAAGGTGCAGGGGTTGAAAAAGAGGGCAAATGAGAGTTGGTGTGAGAAAGCCTCTTTAAACTTTAGGGAGAATTAAAGATATTTTGGAAGAAGGCAAATAATATAAGACAAGAGAAGAAACAGGGACATCGGTGAAGGGAACAGAAGGGGAAGTGATAACTGATAATGATGGAGTGAGGATGAGATGGATAAAGTAATTTAAAGGATTGTTAAATGTGTTTGATGACAGACTGGCAGATGTAGGGTGTTTTTTTGGGGATGATATGTGAAGTGAGAGGTCAGGGAGAGTGGTTTGGTGAAGAGAGAGAAGAGGTGGTAAAAGCCTTGCGTAAGATGAAATGCGGCAAAGCGGCGGGATCGAATGGTACTGCAGTTCATTCTGTTAAGAAAGGGGGGTGACTGTGTTGTTGATTGGTTGGTAAGAATACTCAGTGTATATATGGATCATGGTGAAGTGGCTGAGGACTGGAGGTATGCATGTATAGTGTCACTGTAAAAAGGCAAAAGGGATAAAGGTGTGTTCAAACTACAGAGGTAAGCTGTACGGGAGGGTATTGATTGAGAGGGTATAGACATGTACAGAGCATCAGACTGGGGAGGAGCAGTGTGGTTTCAGAAGTGGTAGATGGTGTGTGGATCAGGTGTTTGATTTGAAGAATATGTGTGAGAAATACTTTGAAAAACAGATGAATTATTTATGCAGTATTTATGTATCTAGTGAAGGCATATGATAGAACTGATAGAGATGCTTTATAGAAGGTCTTAAGAATATACATGGTGTGGGTGGTAAGATGGTAGAAGCAGCGAAAAGTTTTTGTCACGAGTGTAAGAAGTGTGTATAAGAAGATAGAGAAGAGAGTGAATTCATCCCAGTAAAGGTCGGTCTGCGTCAGGGGTGTGTGACGTCAACATAGTCGTTTAATTTGTTTGTGGATGGGGTTGTTAGGGAAGTGAATCCAAGAGTTTTAGGGAGAGAGGCGAGTATTCAGTCTGTTGGGGATGAGAGGGCCTGGCAAGTGAGTCAGTTGTTGTTCGCCAGTGATACAGCTTTGGTGGCTGATTCGAGTAAGAAACTGCAGAGGTTGGTGACAGTTTGAAAAAGTGTGTGAAAGGAGAAAGTTGAGAGTAAATGGGAATAAGTAAGATTTTAGGTTCAGTGGGGCTAAGGGATAAGTTAAATGGGATGTAAGTTTGAATAGAGAAAAATTGGAGGAAGTGAAGCGTTTTTGATATCTGAGAGTGAACTTAGCAGTGAATGGAACCATGAAAGCGGAAGTGAGTCACAGGGTGGGGGAGGGGGAGGGGGGAGGTTCTGGTAAAGATGAAGAATGCGTGGAAGTAGAGAATGTTACCTCGGAGAGCAAAAATGGGTATGTTTGAAGGAATAGTATTCAAACAATATCAAATGGTTGTGAGGCATGGGCTATTGAGATAAGGTTGTACGGAGGAGGGTGGTGTTGAAAATGAAGTGTTTGAGGACAATATGTGGTGTGAGGTGGTTTGATCGAATAAGTAATGTAAGGGTAAGTGACAGGTGTGGAAATAGAAATAGTGTGATTGAGAGAGCAGAGGAGGGTGTGTTGAAATAGTTTGGACATATGGAGAGAATGAGTGAGGGAAGCTTGACAAAGAGGATATATGTGGCAGAGGTGAGGGGAGAAAGAATAAGCAGGAGACCAAACTGGAGGTGGAATGATGCAGTGAAATAGATTTTCAGCCTGAACATACAGGAGGGTGAGAGGTGTTCAAGGAATAGTGTGAATTAGAACGATGTGGTATACCGGGATCGACGTGCTGAACCAGGGCATGTGAAAAGTTTGGTGCAAACCATGGAAAAGTCTGAGGAGCCTGGATGTAGATAGGGAGCTGTGTTTTCGGTGCATTACACATACTGCTAAAGACTGAGTGTAAACGAATGTGGCCATTTTAGTTTGCTTTCCTGGCGCTGCCTCGCTGAAGCAGAGGGTAGCGATGCTTTTTCCTGTGGGACAGGGATGCGCCAGAGATTGATGAAGGCAAGCAAGTATGAATATGTACATGTGTATACATGTGTATGTCTGTGTATGTGTACCTATTACCTATATATATACATATATATATATATATATATATATATATATATATATATATATATATATATATATATATATATATATATATATATATATATATATATATATATATATATATATATATATATATATGTGTGTGTGTGTGTGTGTGTATATATTGGAAAGGATCACAATTTTGCGCGTGATCAAGATATTCCTATGAGTCCACGGGGAAAATGAAACACGAAAAGTTCCCAAGTGCACTTTCGTGTAATAATCACATCATCAGGGGAGACACAAGAGAGAAATATAACAGTCAGTTGATATACATCGAAGAGACGAAGCTAGGACGCCATTTGGTAAACATGTGATTGTCCAAAACATACAACGAGCGTTAGCGAGGTAGCGCAAGGAAACAGACGAAAGAATGGCCCAACCCACCCACATACACATGTATATACATACGCGTCCAAACACACAAATATATACACCTATACATCACAATGTATACATTCATATACAGTCACAGACATATACATATATACACATGTACATAATTCATACTGTCTGCCTTTATTCATTTCCATCGCCACCCCACCACACATGAAATAACAACCCCCTCCCCCCCTAATGTACGCGAGGTAGTGCTAGGAAAAGACAACAAAGGCCACACGTTCGTTCACACTCAGTCTCTAGCTGTCATGTAATAATGCACCGAAACCGCAGCTCCCTTTCCACATCCAGGCACCACTGAACTTTCCATGGTTTACCCCAGACGCTACACATGCCCTGGTTCAATCCATTGACAGCACGTCGACCCCGGTATACCACATCGTTCCAATTCACTCTATTCCTTGCACGCCTTTCACCCTCCTGCATGTTCAGGCCCCGATCACTCAAAACCTTTTTCACTCCATCTTTCCACCTCCAATTTGGTCTCCCAGTTCTCCTCGTTCCCTCCACCTCTGACACATATATCCTCTTGGTCAATCTTTCCTCACTCATTCCCTCCATGTGACCAAACCATTTCAAAACACCCTTCTCTGCTCTCTCAACCACACTCCTTTTATTACCACACATCTCTCTTACCCTATTATTAATTACTCGATCAAACCACCTCACAGCACATATTGTCCTCACATATTGTCCACCTGCGCACAACTCTATCTACAGCCCACGCCTCGCAACCATATAACATTGTTGGAACCACTATTCCTTAAACATACCCATTTTTGCTTTCCGAGATTTCACATTTTTCAACGCTCCCAGAACTTTCGCCCCCTCCCCCACCCTATGATTCACTTCTACTTCCATGGTTCCATCCGCTGCCAAAACCACTCCCAGATATCTAAAACACTCACTACCTCCAGTTTTGCTCCATTCAAACTTACCTCCCAATTGACTTGACTCTCAACCCTACTGTACCTGATAACCTTACTCTTATTCACATTTACTCTCAACTTTCTTCTTTCACACACTTTACCAAACTCAGTCACCAGCTTCTGCAGTTTCTAACACGAATCAGCCACCAGCGCTGTATCGTCAGCGAAAAACAACTGACTCACTTTCCAAGCTCTCTCATCCACAACAGACTGCATACTTGCCCCTATTTCCAAAACTCTTGCATTCACCTCCCTAACAACCTCATTCATAAACAAATTAAACAACCATGGAGACATCACACACTCCTGCCGCAAACCTACATTCACTGAGAATCAATCACTTTCCTCTCTTCCTACACGTACACATGCCTTACATCCTCGATAAAAACATTTCACCGCTTCAAACAACTTGCCTCCCACACCATATATTCTTATTACCTTCCACAGAGCATCTCTATCAACTCTATCATATTCCTTCTCCAGATCCATAAATGCTACATACAAATCCATTTGCTTTTCTAAGTATTTCTCACATACGTTCTTCGAAGCAAACACCTGATCCACACATCCTCTACCACTTCTGAAACCACACTGCTCTTCCCCAATCTGATGCTCTGTACATGCCTTCACCATCTCAATCAATACCCTCCCATATAATTTACCAGGGATGCTCAACAAACTTATATCTCTGTAATTTGAGCACTCACTTTTATCCCCTTTGCCTTTGTACAATGGCACTATGCAAGCATTCCGCCAATCCTCAGGCACCTCACCATGAGTCATACATACACCAAATAACCTTACCAACCAGTCAACAATACAGTCACCCCATTTTTTGATAAACTCCACTGCAATACCATCCAAACCCACTGCCTTGCCGGCTTTCATCTTCCGCAAAGCTTTTACTACCTCTTCTCTGTTTACCAAATCATCCTCCCTAACCCTCTCACTTTGCGCAACACCTCGACCAAAACACCCAATATCTGCCACTGTATCATCAAATACATTCAGCAAACCTTCAAAATACTCACTCCATCTCCTTCTAACATCATCACTACTTGTTATCACCTCCCCATTAGCCCCCTTCACTGAAGTTCCCATTTGTTCCCTTGTCTTACGCACTTTATTTACCTCCTTCCAAAACATCTTTTTATTCTCCCTAAAATTTAATGATACTCTCTCACCCCAACTCTCATTTGCCCTCTTTTTCACCTCTTGCACCTTTCTCTTGGCCTCCTGCATCTTTCTTTTATACATCTCCCACTCATTTGCATTATTTCCCTGCAAAAATCGCCCGAATGCCTCTCTCTTCTCTTTCACTAATAATCTTACTTCTTCATCCCACCACTCACTACCCTTTTTAATCTGCCCACCTCCCACGCTTCTCATGCCACAAGCATCTTTTGCGCAAGCCATCAATGCTTCCTTAAATACATCCCATTCCTCCCCCACTCCCCTTACCTCCTTTGTTCTCGCCTTTTTCCATTCTGTACGCAGTCTCTCCTGGTACTTCCTCACACAAGTCTCCTTCCCAAGCTCACTTACTCTCACCACTCTCTTCACCCCAACATTCTCTCTTCTTTTCTGAAAACCTCTACAAATCTTCACCTCATTGACCTAGGCATGAGAAGAAAGATCATGAGAGGCAAGTGTTTTGGGAGCAGCTGAGTAAGAGTGTTAGCAGCTTTGATGCACGAGACCGGGTTATAGTCATGGGTGCTTTGAATGCAAAGGTGAATAATGTGGCAGTTTAGGGCAAAACTGGTGTACATGGGATGTTCAGTGTTGTAAATGAAAATGGTGAAGAGCTTGTAGATTTATGTGCTGAAAAAGGACTGGTGATTGGGAATGGCTGGTTTAAAAAGAGAGATATACGTACGTATACGTATGTAAGTAGGAGAGATGGTCAGAGAGCGTTATTGGATTCCCTTTTGATTGAAAGGCCCGTGAAAGAGAGACTTGGATGTTAATATGCTGAGAGGGGCAACTGGAGGGATGTCTGATCATTATCTTGTGGAGGCGAAGATGAAGATATATAGAGGCTTTCAGGAAACAATAGAAAATGTTGAGGTGAAGTGAGTGTCGAGAGTAAGTGAGCTTGGAAAGGAGACTTGTGTGAGGAAGTACCCGAAGAGAATGAATTCAGAATGGAAGAAGGTGCGAGCAAAGGACGTAAGGGGAGTGGGGAAGGAATGGGATGTATTTAGGGAAGCAGAGATGGCTTGCGCAAAAGGTGCCTGTGACATGAGAAAGGTGGGAGGTGGGCAGATTAGAGAGGGTAGTGAGTGGTATAATGAAGAAGTAAGAACGTTAGTGAGAGAGAAGAGGGAGGCATTTGGACGAGTTTTGCAGGGAGATAGTGCAAATGACTGGGAGATGTATAAAACAAAGAGGCAGGAGATCAAGAGAGAGGTGCAAGAGGTGGAAAAGAGGGCAAATGAGAGTTGACGTGAGATAGTATCATCAGATTTTAGGGAAAATAAAAAGATGTTTTGGAAGGAGGTAAATAAAGTACGTAAGACAAGAAAACAAATAGGAACATCGGTGAAGGGGGCTAATGGGGAGGTTATAACAAGTAGTGGCGAAGTGAGAAGGAGATGGCGTGAGTATTTTGAAGGTTTGTTGAATGTGTTAGATGATAGAGTGGCAGATATAAGGTGTTTTGGTCGAGGTGGTGTGCGAAGTGATAGGGTTAGGGAGAATGATATGGTAAACAGAGAAGAGGTGGTAAAAGCTTTGCGGAAGATGAAAAGCTGGCAAGGCAGCAGGTTTGGATGGTATTGTATCGGAGTTTATTAAAAAAGGGGGTGACTGTATTGTTGACTGGTTGGTAAGGATATTTAATGTATGTATGACTCATGGTGAGGTGCCTGAGGATTGGCGGAATGCTTGCATAGTGCTATTGTACAAAGGCAAAGGGGATGAAAATGAGTGCTCAAATTACAGAGGTATAAGTTTGTTGAGTAT